>NC_091474.1:64763642-64876142 GCF_036971445.1 Narcine bancroftii | reverse complement strand
GGTGTATTGGTTTTGATGGGAAGCGTCAGGGAGTTTCACGCTTGGTTTGATAAAAATGAACTCTGAAGCTGTGTTCATTTCTCACAACAAACACCTCACCCCTGCTTTTACCTTCATTCATCCAAACTACCCCTCCTACAACTCTGTTTACCATAACCCCTGTGCGCCTCCATTTACTTTCTTTTGCAATTATTGCTCCCCCCCCCACCCCGCCCAGTTACAAATTCCTCTCACGGCCTTGCCACTTGCAATCTCAGCAAATTCTGAGATTCCATGATTCCCTGACCGTCCCCAATTCTTTGGCTCTGCTCTGAAATTCTTTGCTTGTATTTCTCCACAACTCTAGCTTCAAAACCTCACTCTGTTTTTAGCTTTGGTCAGCTGCCTGCGTATCTTCTTGTGTCGCTGTGTCAATAGTTTCTCTGCTACCTCTCCAGCGAGCACATTTTCCTGTTAAAATACGGTTCAAGTTATCCTGCCCTGTGTAAGTTTGGTAACTCAGTGGAATGTGCAGCTGTGGTTTTCATTTGTGAATCTATAAAATTCTGTCCATTTGACACGATTGCTTTGAGATGGTGCTCATTCTCCGAATTAGCTTCCCCACATCCTTCAGCGTTGAATTTGTTCCTCCATTATGTGGCCACCTATATATATTTTAAAAAATTCTGCTCCCTTCGCCTTGACTCCTCCTCATGGTCACAACTTTATTTCCCCACATTCTGTGGGTCAAGAGGTTTACCTTCACATTCCCTATTATATTAACACCTCCTATCTTCATCACTGCTGGTGGAAACCTTGTCTTGATGTGAAATGGCACTGAAGGAGGCTTGTCCGTGGTCTACGAAACGCAGTCGTATTAACTTGACCTCTCTCCACAGATCTGCAAATCATTCTAATTCCCCCCCCACCCCCCAGTGCCTATCCATTCCCTTGTAACTCTGTTCCCACCATATTTGGGGACGATGAGTTTCAGATCCCAACTACTTGCTTCTTCGTTCAATAAAAAGCTTTTCTTCACACCTTCACTGTCTCTCTTGCTGAAAGTGTTGAAGCTGTATTCACTGTGCACAATGCAGCTGGTCAACTTTCAATTCTTTTTGGGAGCTGTGCAGCATGGTAACAAGTCCTTCAGCCCAACTCGTCCGTGCAGCCCATATCCTTCCAAATATTCCTCTCTCAGTGTCTTGACAATGTTGTAATTATTACCTGCCTCTGCACTTCCCCAGGCAACCCGTTCCACATCCCCGCCACCCTCTGTGCCCCTCGGAAATTTTTCTCTTCTTAGTGCCCTCGACTCCCTGACTCTGGGAGGAGAAAGGCTGTGACCGTTCACCTTATCCATGCCCCTTCCTGCCAGAAATGAATGCCTGCGGGATGACCAATTTGGGCATCTCATCAACTTTTAGCATCTAGATGTGCACTCGAGTCGCCCACACAGAAGGTTGCAGACTAAGCGCAAATCAATCCCCCTGTGTTCTCTGCTAAAAATGAATTCCATTGTCAGGCTTCCATTTTGAAAGGGCTTGCACTGTTATTTTTAATTATTTTTCAGTCTACACCTCCGATCTCTTTGTCCCTGAGAAAACTCTTTAACTGAAGGGGTTAAGTTCTGGTGGTGAAGGGCCATGAATGTGTTTGTTTAAACTTGGTGTGATGTACTGCTATCCAAACGTGACCATCTGGTTTCCTTCCACTCTCCTGACAGGTCTTGACGCAGTCACTCCTACTGTTACAGTTGGGCCCACAACTCGACCAGATGTCGTTCCGCTACCCCCAGGCACACATCTTCTCTTTGCACAAAATGGAAAATTAGATCACATCCTGGTGGAAGGTTTCAGTCTGAAGAATAGTGAGGCTAAGACTTTACTCCACATTCCTGTAAGCTTTGCTGAACATTGTTTTTTTTAAATCAAAAGTCTGTTTGTAACTTTTGCCTCAGGTGCTGTTTGGGTTTTGAGCATGTAAACCTTGGCTAACAGTCCTAGGTCAATTCAAAATGTGTCCAGAGGTTTTGCCTTTCAGAGGAGACTTTTACTGAGGTATTTTTTGAATGAATCTTTGTCCTCCCGACCACTCCTGGAAGAGCAGGCAATTTACATCAGTGAGCCCAGCTGATATTATCTGTCCGCCAGCAATTTTTTTCCAAAAGAAAATTATTAAGCGCACTGCTCCTTTATGGTTTCTCGACTGCAGGAGTAAAATGGCACAATTGAGGAATTTGGCCGCTACATGGGCAGTCTAAAAAAGGGGACGGGCAGGAATTTGGAGTCGATTCCTGGCCTGTGATTTATCCTGCAGGATCCCTCCAACTTTTTGGAGGAAGCCTGCAGTGTAAATTGCACAGGAAAAATTTGCTGACGGACATCCACTCGACTGCACGCCCAAACCACAGGACTGTTGCACTCACGTACTTGCAGTCCAAAAAAGGTGGCCAGTGTGAACGACCGCACGGGCAATAATTATGTTAACAGTTTCAGCATTTTTTTTCCCGACGTTGCAGCCTTAAAAACCCTACTTATGAAACCTGTTTGAGCAGTTGGCTGTATTTCGTGCATTACAATGTCAAAAAACCACTTGACTGAAGCTCAAAAACTCCAGATGCTGTAATGTTGAATGAACTGCAAGAATCTGGAGGAGCTCTGTGTCAGTCAGCATAACGGAGAGAAATTTCAAGTTAGAATCCTATGGTGAGACCTCAATAAATGTCATGTCTTGATAAAGGATCTTGACCCAAAACAATGGCCAACCATGGATGTTGTCTGACCCACCGGGTCCCTCCAGGTCTCATTTGCTGTCTCCCTGGGAAGGGAAGCCTGCTCCCTTGAAGCACGTTGAGCAATTCTGAAGTCATGGAAGCTACAAAATGGTGTTTGTTTTATTTCAGGGCGTGATGCTCCTGGAGCCCCATGCTTCATTGTGCATGAATCAGTGACATGAATATTACTTACAAGCGCTGTCATGGAGAAAGACTAAGAACTGTATATATGTGTGTAATAGTTGAGTTTTGGGGGCCAATTTTTCTGGTCAAATTTTGGAAGTAACCTTTTACACAGATACTACCTGTATTGTTCAAGGCATTGGTAGCTCTGACAGTCAGGACCAGGAGACAAGTCCACGTTTAGGGCAGCGGGAGCTCAGGTGGGCGGCGGTCGGCCGGTGTGAGGATCCATGGTTAGAGCGTTGGGAGCTCCAGTGGGTAGGCAGCCGGCATGAGGATCCACAGTCAGGGCATCAGGAGTTTGGATGGACAGGGGGCTGGGGCGAGGATCAGTGGTTGGGAACTCAGATGGGCAGGTGCTGGAGCGAAGATCCGAGGTTGGATGGGTGGGCAGTCGGTGCCAAAAATTGAGGGGGTTGACTTTTGCGCAGGATGTATGGAAAATACACACTTTTTGTGCCAAAAAAGTGGGGGGGGGGGGGAAATATCAACTATTACACGAGTACATATGGTCATTTATAAGATGTGAAACTTCAAGGATTAATTGGTAAATGTGATTTATGGTGTGAAAAATAAAAAATTTAAAAAAAAAAGGATTAATTGGTACCAGTTCATTGCTGACTGACTTTAATTTGAGCTCCATCGATTCCTAAACTGACAGGAAGCAAGTGAAATTGAGCAGCTGGGGAATAGATTTTAGTACCTAGCTGCCCACACCCCTTGCCTCCCTTTTTCACGCCCTCAAATCTCTGCTTTGTCGGAATATCTCCTTCCACCTTTCCCTGGGAGACAGTAGAGGTTCAAAACCCATGGGAGACTCTGGAATCTGAAGCTAAATGCACTCTGCTGGAGGAACCCGGCGGGTCGAGTACCATCAGTGCGGGAAAAAGAGCCCCTTATGGAGACACGATATTTAGTGGAGACTTGTCACAGGGCCTCAATAAAGAGGTTTGGCTGGAAACAACCATTCTTTCACCCACTGATGCTGCTCGATCTTGCTCGGTTCAGATAGCACAGACAGTCCTAAATCATTATTGGTGTAGATTGACCAACTGCTTCAGGGTGTTAGGATGTGTGGTCAAAGAGTTTGATTTGCTAATATTTAGCCAGAGGAAGTCAGTGATGTGAAGCAGTGGACAAAAAAAAGCCCTTAAACAAGTGTGCACTGCAGCTCAAATACCCAGAGGTCTGAATGTTTCTGATCCAGTGTACACATGACTAAACATGGATCATTGTCAGGTAATAAATCCCACCTTTGCACGGCGGCAGGAGCTTGCAAAAATCAGCTGCTTTTGTTGAGATTATTGCCGACAGCAGATAGACTGACATCAACTGCCTGAGCTTTAAAAAAAACGTGCTGGAAACCCCAAGGGTGTAATTATCATCCTGGCCAGATACTCCTGCAGTAAGATGTCTGTCTCCGTCTCCACACGTGATTAGATTTTAGTGCCTTTGAGTGGCTTTGCAAAAGAAAGAAATACAGCTGTTTGTGGATGGATCCTACCATGTTCTCTAACTCATTTGAGTTACATACGGTCTCATCTCTGACTCTGTAACTCCCCCCCCCCACGCAAAATCTTCGAAGCCACCTCACTAAGGGAGCAAGCAGAGTTCAACAGCTGTTTCAGCTCCTTCCCCCACTGTAATTGGCCCCCCCCCCTGATGTTCCCACACTGTGCCCACGAATAAACATCACAGGGAATCGACTCTCAGTCTGTCCATAGTTCTTCTCATTTTATTACCATGCTAATGTGCATCAGAGAGACTGTGTTTCTTTTGCATTTTGTTTCTGTTAGAAGAACAATGTGATATGAACTAAATGGTGTAATCTGGACAAACCGTGAACAGTTTAGTTACCGTATATACTTGTATAATAGCTGAGTTTTGAGGGACCAGTTTTTTTTGGGTCAAATTTGGTGGGGGGGGGTCAACTTGCATGGATCCTACGTTTGAGGGGCTAGAATCCAAAGCTACTGTGTCCATAGCTGAAGTCCAAGTGATCTCCAAATGAATAAAAACCTAAAAATACAACAAATTAAAGTAATAAGAGTCTGCACATCAAAACTATGGTAATACCCCAATACAACCTTGCTGTACATACTCGCATCACAGAAGCTTTAACCGCAATTTCACATTTGGGATGATGGTATCATTTTATTTACTGCATGTTTGTTTTTTAAATGCATTCAATGCATCTTAAGCCACCAATTCTCAAAATAAATAACAACAAGAGAAACAAAGTAATTACTGGTAGTAAGTTGTCATTCTCGGTATGCATGCAAAAATTAAATGAACCAAACATTTCCAGTAATGAGGCTTTCAAGCACAAAGATTCATTTAACATTGTCAGCACCGAATAAAGCATCATGATCATCAGGACGAATGATCTCATCGCCCGGATCCTCTTCATCCATGCTTTTCACAGTCTGGGGGAGCCCAAGCACTCTTTTTTATCATCCCAGTCCATTCATCTTCTGTACCATCCAATGCATTTGCAAGTCCACATTTCTGGAATGATTTGACAATAATGTGGGTTTTCATTTCCTTCCGTGGATCAATGGCCCATTCACGGATCCAACACAGCGATGGAGCTGGCCCACAGCATCCTTTTGTGTATGATTTTTCTCATTCACGCATCTGGTTACTTCCCCCCCCCCCCCCCCACACCATTCTCACCCAATTCTTAAATGACTTACTGATACTAACAACAATTAGTTGGAAAATTACTTGTCAGGCTGCCAGGAATTACAGTTGCATGAATGTTTTGTAATCGGAGGTCAACAACTAGATGTGCCCTAAACTGATCCCAGACAAGCAAAGACTTCTTGCATAGACCACCCAGTTGCAAATTCAAAACTTCCTTTATTCATTTTCTACATCTGCCTTCATACTCTGGCCTCGTGGATGTACATGGGCAATGATTCATTTTGGTATTTTCTTCAATAGCTGTGTTTTTCTTTTTTTTTTGAAAAAAAAAACAACCATTTGCTTTAATTTAGTACCGTCGGACATTCAAGAAAGATCCAGAGTAAGCCCTCTTCTTGTGACCACTGGTTTTCACCAATGCTATTTTATCTCCTTTTTGGTCCACTGTTTGAATCTGGGGCATGTGGGGAGTAATTGGTGTGCCAGCCATGTTCCCAATTCATGATAACAAGTACCCTTCCTTCCTTCCGACGTCCGATTACTGTAACATTTTCCAGATCAGCGGGCAGCTTTGGTGAAATCTGCCGAAGAGCTAAGTCATACCACCTCCTGCACCTTCCAGCACTTACCGTGAAATTTGAGATTCTTTCTTTCCTTGATTCCGTTCATGCGTGGATTTGAACGGCACCACAAATAACGCATCTTCCATCTTGAGAATTTTTAATCACCCACTCAGCAACTCCCCCCCCCACAATTGTGGCCACTTGCTAGCTTTACTTCTGTTAGCACACTTGCTTTTTGGCCTTGTCTGAAGTTTGTTTGACATCTTTCTCCAGTCTCAGGCAAATTTCTCCAATTCACAAATGCTCCCGACACTGCAGAATTGTTTGCCTTCTCAGCGGCGCGGTTTGCGCAATGCCTGCAATCAGGACCTGGGTTCAAAACCCGCGCTGTCTCTAAGGAGTTTGTACGTTCTCCCTATGTTTGCATGGGTTTTCTCCGGGGGGGAGCTCCAGTTTTCTCCTACCATTCGAAACATATCAGGGGTGTAGGTTAATTGGGGGGGGGCGGGGGACAGTCTCGTGGGCTGAAAAGACCCGTCACCGTGATGTGTGTCTAAATTGAATTAAATTTTTTCAAAAAAATTATAATTAACATTTTATTTAAATTCTGCTGTATATTTGTTGTTTTTCTGGAAGGCATTTTTAAACAAAATGGAGGCAAAGTTGTGAAACAGCAAGTGCCGTCTGTGAGCTGATCTGCAGAGAGAGGTTGTGACCCTTCCTCATCTTTTTTTAAAAATTTTTTTTATTTTTCACACCATAAATCACATTAGACATGATATACACTATTTCTTTTTCACACATATACAGTGACTTTTTCTCCCCCCCTCCTCCCAAGCCACCCCCCCACCCCCCCCTCTCATCCATTTTACGTATACAATCTAGGTTGCATTAAGCCAGTCAGACAATGTTGTCATTCAACAAAAATACACCAGAAATTCTACTGAGTCCATTCTTTTCTTTCCTTCTCCTTCCATCAACTTAGGTAATGTTTGTCCCCGGTAGGTTTTCGCTATTGTATTTAATGTAAGGCTCCTATACTTGTTCGAATATTTCAATATTATTTCTTAACCTATATGTTATTTTTTCTAATGGAATACATTTATTCATTTAAATTTAGTAGTTTCTTCCTTTTAATTTGGTTATGTATTCCATTAATATTTAAAGTCATGTAGTTCAGCGTAGCCCTTTTATATTTTGTTTATCTTCTCTTTCCGTTTTTCCATCATTACCTTTCCTCTTTTTCCATTTCTGTTTTCTTATTTTCAACTCTTTATAAGACAACATTCCTACAACATCCAACATTTTCCTTATTCTCCTATTTCTATCTTATTTATCCCCAATCTCCCCTTCACCTCCTGAGTTGTCCTTTATCCCTTGTCGGACAACCACATCTCCCCTCTCCATTTGGATTTGCGAATCCACTCGCAAGCGTCAACTGATTTTGCAGTGACCGCTATTTCCCCTCACCCCCCCCCCCAGAAAAGATTTCACTTTTCATATGTCACAAAGGTCACTCTTTTAATTCCCTCCTTATTCTCTCTATTCCATTACCTTCCCTTATTAATTCTTGTCTATACTATCTATATTTTCCTCTAAGTACAGATACATTCACGTATGCACATTGTCTCTATTCACTCTTATACCTCTTTACCCGCATACATATCAATCGTGATCATTTTTACTCTCATTACCCGTCTTCATCCCTCAGTCTATTTTTGTCTTTACCCACATACATATCAATCGTGATCATTTTTACTCTCATTACCCGTCTTCCTCCCTCAGTCTATTTTTGTAATTGTTCTGCAAATTTTCGTGCTTCTTCTGGATCCGAGAATAGTCTGTTTTGTTGTCCTGGAATAAATATTTTCAATACCGCTGGATGCTTTAGTATAAATTTATACCCTTTCTTCCATAAAATCGCCTTTGCTGTATTGAACTCTTTTCTCTTCTTTAGGAGTTCAAAACTTATATCTGGATAAATGAAGATTTTTTGCCCTTTATACTCCAGTGGTTTGTTGCCCTCTCTTACATTTTCCATTGTCTTCTCCAGTACCTTTTCTCTTGTAGTATATCTTAGGAATTTTACTACAATAGATCTTGGTTTTTGTTGTGGTTGTGGTTTAGAGGCCCATACTCTATGTGCCCTTTCTATTTCCATTTCTTGCTGTAGTTCTGGACATCCTAGGGTCTTAGGGATCCACTCTTTTATAAACTCCCTCATATTCTTGCCTTCTTCATCTTCCTTAAGGCCCACTATCTTTATGTTATTTCTTCTGTTGTAATTTTCCATTGTATTTATTTTTTGAGCTAGTAGTTCTTGTGTCTCTTTAGTTTTTTTATTAGATTCCTCCAATTTCTTTTTTAAGTCTTCTACCTCCATTTCTGCTGCTACTGCCCGCTCTTCCATCTTGTCCATTTTCTTTCCCATTTCTGTTAAGGTCATCTCTATTTTATTCATTTTCTCTTCTGTGTTGTTTATTCTTTTTCTTAAATCCTTAAATTCCTGTGTTTGCCATTCTTTAAATGACTCCATGTATCCTTTAATAAGAGAAAGTATATCCTTTATCTTGCCTTTCTTTTCTTCTTCTATTTCACTGTACTCTTCCTCTTCCTCTTCTTCTTCCTCTGGGTTGGCCATCTGTTGTTTCTTTGGTGCCCTTTCCTTCTCTTTTTTCTTGTTTCTATTGTCTTCTGTGGTCTCTTCTTGCTGCAGGTGTTCTGCAGCTGTCGTTGCCGGCTGTGGAGATCGACTCCCCAGCTGGTCCCCCCTCCCGTCGGTGTGTTTTTTTTCATTCGCATCGCGCATGCGCGATTCTTCGCGCATGCGCGGTTGCGCACTTTTACTCGGCTCAGCGAGCCATTTTTGTAGTCCATTATTTACCGACCTGAGGGAGCGGGTTTCTCTCTCCGCAGCGGGCCTCTTCGGACAGGTAAGGCCTTCACCTTTTTCCTCCTTTGTCTTCTCTTCCTCTCTTCTTACCGTTGCTTTCGATTTTTCTTTTTTTGTCGCCATCTTCTTTCCACCTTTATACTCACTTTTCTGTAACTTTTATTTCTGTGCCTTTGTGTTTTCCTTTGTTTTTCCCGACTTTTCTGGAGAGGGCTGGAGTTCACCGTCCGGCCACTACTCCATCACGTGACTCCCCCTCGACCCTTCCTCATCTTGATGCATTTTTATTTATTCACACCAAATTTTTACACCCGAAAATGCATGGTTTTGAGCCAAAAAAAGGGAGAGCCGACTTTTACACTGTAATGACTATTACATGTTGTGATAGTACAGATCTATCACCAATGTATATAGTGTATATAGTTACAGTATCTAGACTGTGCTTACAACGATTGGCTGAGAGCTTAGCCAAGCCTACTGTCTGGGCCTTAAAGGGTTTAAAGGGTTGTGTCCCAAGCCAGGTCGGATCATTCCGGACTGGTCAGCCACCTGTGAAGAGCTCCTGTCTTTTGCTAATAAAAGCCTCGGTTTGGATCAACAAGTCTTTGATTCTTTCGACGAGCTCTACACACGTGTATACACGGTAACTCAAACTTTGACGATTTTGTAAAACAAGCTGATATTATAATTGCATTCCTCTAGAAGTGAAGCACAAAAGCAATGACCTTTTGATGAAGCTTAATTGCCCATTGGTTTGATCTCCACTAGAGAACAGTGTCCAGTTCTGATGAACAGACTGACCGTTGAATGAGTTAACATGGAATGTTTGCAAAATTCCACCATTTGATGTAAACCGAAAATTTCCCACTAGCTTTGGGCATTGTTCCCAAATAGTGGATGGGGAAATATATATTCATACTTGCAAATCCTTGCGTTATTGGTCCAGACATGATATTGAAGTGGTTTTGGAGACAGAGCACAACTGAAAGCGGTGCATGTGCTTCCCACACTATATGTAAAATAAATGTTTGGATTCTGTTCAATGAAGTTAAACCTTTGGATACTTAACCAAACGGACTCCTAAAAATATATGTTGGATATGTTATGCACAATGCATGCAGGTAGTTTTGGTTTCACCATTCAACTCCAGACACATCATATTCAGGGTCATTGACCCATGCTGGTTCCTACTAGAGCAGTGGCTTTCAATCTTTTTCTTTCCACTAATCCCTATGCCATAGATGCTCTGTGATTAGTAAGGATTCCTTAAATGTGAGTGGAGAAAACAGGTTGAAAACCACTGGATTAGAGCGATCCCATTTATTATCTCCTGTATCCCTCCAACTTGTTTTGTCTCAGATACCCATAAATGCTCCTTTGATTATTTTTGCCACTTCCCTCCTTTAATGGGAAACTTATGTCTTTGGACATAGTCGGAAATGAGCGTATCTAGGGAAAGCCCTCATACTGAGTGGAAGAACCTGCAGTTGGCCACACACACGGAGCTGGAGGTCAGGACTGAACTGAGAGCTCGATACGCCCATCATCACTGCCTTGTTCCAAATGTGGGCCTAAGAGCTGAATTCCAGAGGCGAGGTTGGAGTGACTCCTTTGACACCAAACCAGTATTTGGTTCAGAAACATAAGAACTACGGATGCTGGAATTCTGATCTGAGAAACTGGAGGGACTTGGCAGGCATCTTCTCGAGAGATTTCTTTAAAGCCTACCTGTTAGAGAAACCTGTCCTACTATCTCCTCATTGGAGTTTCTGTTTGGTAATATTCATTCGAACTATCATGGGTTTTAATTTAGTGTGAGCATTTTGATATAAACAAGTTACTGCTTAATCCATTAGTACTGCAGTGATGTACGAATTTACTGGTTCATTGAACAATGTGGAAGCAATTTTTGCCAAATTCCATCTCGGTTTGAATGTTGATTGTTATGGGCAAAATGTCCAGTATTCCCATCCAGAGAACCTCAGATTCCGAGTGGACCCAGATTTTAAGGGTCTAGAAAACATCTCAATATTTGTAAATTGCAAGCAAAGAATGCAGCCTAATGGAGTATTGGCCTAATTGGCACCAAAGCTCCATAGAGAAAGTGATTCAATCATTTTTGCCATAAAAGAATGATCTTCCTTGTAACTTCTCTTGTTTTTTTTGGTTCTAAACTGATTATACCAGCTTAACTTAATGCCTCTTCTGCCTTTAGGATAAGGTGGTCATTGGTGTAGCGTACGACTGCATAGACAGGATGGTATATTGGACTGACATCGCTGGACAAACAATTGGCCGAGCTAGTCTTCAAGGAGGAGAGCCCACGACCATCATTGGAATAGGTTAGAACAAAACCAGGGAGGAACCTGGGATCGCTCTTTAACTGGGTTTTGTATCCATTCTCAATCGAAATACTTCATTATCAGACTCCGAAGGTGAGCCTGGAACCTTGAGCCCACGATCTAGGTGATTTCTTGAGGTGGGTGGCTGCTCTGTTTAGCTGTGCCATCTTTCACGAAAAATTTTACCTGCCCTCTCATCAGAATAAAAAATACAAAAGAAGATCGGAGGAGAATTTGGTCCAGAGTCCCGACCAATAATCTCCCTCCATCAGCTTCACTAGACCTGGTGATCTGATTGTTCATGTGTGTGAGCGGTGACAATGTGCAATGAGATTGGTGTATACCTGGATTACATTGAGCGGTTGGTTCTTCAGAATGCCTTGAGGTGTCATCAAGAAGATTGATAAAGCTCAGATACCACTAGGCGTGGCCTTTCTAAAAGACAAAATTCACCATTTATAAAAATGAAATTGAGCACAGAAAGTAATGATTGGACCCGAATATCTTGCATTTTTATCATGGAACATTTATTGAACGAAAGAAGGTTCACAATGCAGATAGTTTCTTCTGACAAGAACAAACCCAAAGCTGTTATACTGGCCACACAACAAACCACAGATGTTGGAATTTGAAGCAAAAATCTCAACCTTCCTTCCCACCCCCCGCTCCACCACGGATACTGCTTGCCCCACCGAGTTTCTCCAGCAGATTGTCTTTTGTCCCCTTGTTATACTGGCCCACTTCCTTCCCATGTTATCGCCTGTTTGAAATATTCATCTGACTTTACTCCAAAAGCTCCTAGGGACCCTGAATGTGCTCCTTGTGCTTGATCCTTCCTGTGCAGCTGATGAGTATTTTAAATTGATGACCTTTGTCATTGTTCCTCCAAACCATCTTCCCGCACAGAACATTGCAGCACAGAAACAGGCCCTTCTAGCGTGTGCCAAACTCTTTTTCTGCTTAATACCACTGACCTCCACCCAGACCAGACCCCTCCATACCCTCCCATCCATGTACCTGTCCAAATTTTTCTTAAATGTCAAAATTGAACCTGTTTAGCCAGGAGCGTGTTCCACGCTCCCACCACTCTCTGGGTGAAGAAATTCCACCAAGTGTTCCCTCCACCCCCCATGACCTCCCTAACCTCAGTAGAAAAAGCATTGACTGTCATGCCTGAGAATTCTGGAGGAACCTATCTGCGGGGTGGGGGGGGGGGGGGGGGTGGTGGTGGGGAAAAGAGAGGTTTCAACAGTTAGCCACTGCCAACTTCAGTTGAATGGTGCCAGAATTGTCCATTGAAACTGGTACCCCACGCGGTGACGGCTGCTGTTTTCAGCCCCTGACAAGCCTGGCTGGGAGGAGAGGATCGCCAGATCTCAGCACACCAGTGTGCACGACAGGAAGGGATTCAGCATCTTCGGGCAATACATTCTCTTACCAAAATGAAAAATGTTCACAAACACCCTCTGGTGTAGCTATATTTGTTTATTATACTACATGCTCTCAAGACATAATTACCACATCTGGAGAAGGGATGAGTCATTGTCTGAAGCTCTTATCATAGGTCCAAGCTGTCTAATGCAGCCTACGCACCATATTTGTGGCCTGATCCTACACCATCCACAAAGACGTTTTTTTGTTGTTGCAGGCACGAAGTGATTCAGTTATCAGATGCTGCTTCCCTGCCTATTTTCTGTGCGATCACCATCTGTTGATTCATTCATCTTCCACACCATAGTAAAGCAAGCTCAACTTAATGAGACACAAGCTCATGATCCAATATCAGAGGTCATTCAGAGTAATAACCATGGGAGATTTCAGTACTTGGGTTGGCGAGTGTTTGAAGATGCATATTTGCATACCTGACTCCAGAACTCCCCAAGTTGAAGTCTGTGGCAATCACTAGTTGTAACTTGCTGGGTAGATCATCTTAAAGTGTAGATCAGTGGTTTTTGAACTGTCCCCCAAAATTCACATCCCACTTTCAGTAATCCCTATGCCATCGGTGCTGTGTGATTAGTAAGGGATTGCTTAAGGTGGGATGTGAGTGAAAAGAAAAAGTTTGAAAACCACTATTTTAATTGTCCCTCATTGACTTGTTATGTGCACGGTTTCAGAACTCCCAACGGAAATGGGCAATGACAATTTTTCTCAAGCAAAATATTTCAGTAACAAATTTGACTAGAGCAGTGGTTCTCAACCTTCCCTTCCCACCCACATCCCACCTTAAGTTTTTTTTTTGTTTTTTTTTTTAAATTTTTTTATTTTTCACACCATAAATCACATTAGCCATGATGTACACTATTTCTTTTTCACACATATACAGTGACTTTTTCTCCCCCCCCCCCCTTCCTCCCAAGCCACCCCCCCACCCCCCCCTCTCATCCATTTTAGGTATACAATCTAGGTTGCATTAAGCCAGTCAGACAATGTTGACATCCCACCTTAAGTAATCCCTTACTAATCACACAGCACCGATGGCATAGGGATTACTTAAGGGGAAATGTGAGTTGGGGGGGCAGTTTGAAAACAACTGCTGAAGATCATTTTTGGGTTTGTGAGGGGAAGGAAAGACTTCTAAAGAATTTGCAAAGAAAGTTTAAAATGTTTTGAAACAGGAAATCAAAATTTCAAGGGCTGAGAATTTGTTTTGGAATAGTGCTGGTGAGTACCATCCTGTCACACAGTTGTATTTTCTTTCCATTTTAAATCTGTTTCAAATGCGACGTCCAGGTCCATGTGTGTTCTCTGTGGGGTTAAGGTACATCCCATCACTTGTGTTAGTTCAGCAATTTTGAAGATCGTCAGTGGAACTTTACTGCCTAACTCTGGCCCAGTTGATCTTGTCTGAATGGATAACAGATTAAAAATACTGAGTCACTGCCTTGGGTTGGATTAACTGGGTTTTTTTTTAAGGTCTGGCTTTCACACACGTGGAGGTAGATTCAGGATTGGGTTAATTGGGGATAGATGGGTGTGATGCAGGGCTTCCAAGTGAGAGCGTGATCTGTGAGTGGGCATGAACAGATTGTGCACAGCATCGTCTGGCAGACAAGATGAAAGAAAATCCCAAGAGAATCTGCAGGTGCATTAAGTAAAGAGGCGTCTGGAGGAGATTAACATTTGTTAGCTTTGTTTGGAGTCAATGGAGATGGATGAGTTTTTAAATGAACGTTTCTCGTCACTGAGGGAAGGTTCATGGAAACTAAAGAATTGAAGTAAACAAGTTACACTGTCCTGGTCCATGTTCATGATGTACCAGGGAGATGTTTAGAGGCCTTGGACACATTAAGGTGGACAAATTCGGCCATACTTGCGGAATGCAGGGTTGAATATTTAGGGTTAGTTATTCTGTTCCTGAGTTCTATGTCCTTGATCTTTCCCTTATCTGAGATCTAGGTAAGAAAAGTAATCAGTTCCTCTGAACTGGATCCCAGATGCCGACAGTTCCTCTTTCTTTCCTTTTTCTTGCTTTCCTCTTTCTTTCTTGCCTATTTTCTCTTTCTTTTTCTCCCAATCTCAGGGTTCAAATTGGGGGTGGGGATAGGGCAGTTTGGAAATATGGACAACCTAGATCATTGATTTTTCATTTCAATATATGTATTTGGGTCATGGATATTCCTGATACATGTTTGACCACAAAAATAAAGTATTCAAAAATAAAAAGGTGGATCTGATCAAATACATCCTTTCAGCTTGTGGGAAGCTAAAGAAGAAGTTGCAGGGGACCTTGCAGAGATATTTACATCTTTGGCCTCAGGTGAAGCACTGTGGCAAAGTTGCTTGATAAGATTCTGAGGGAGAGGATCTACCAGAATTTAGGCAGGAAGGCAGGGACAGATTATGGATAGTTAGCGTGGTATTGTATGTGCCTCACAAAACTAAGAGGTTTTTTGAAGAGTGGCCAAGAGGATTGATGAGGGAAGGGCAGTGGATGTTGTATTAACAGATGTAGGCAAGGCCTTTGACAAGGTCCTGCATGGCAGGTTATATCATAAGGAATCCAAGGAGACCTGGCTGATTTGATTCAAACTGGGGTCGGAGGGTAATAAGGCTTGATTTTCTGATTGGAGTCCTGTGACCATTGCTGGCTCCACTGTTGCTTGCTAACTATTTGGATGACAATGTAACTAACACGATTAGTACATGTGGAGATGACGCAAAGTTGGCCGTGTGGTGGAAAGAAAAGATGGGAGTCTGTTTACAGCGGCATTTAGATCAGTTTGGAAAGTGGGCCAGGAGTGGGAAGTGGAATTTTACTCTTAACAAGAGTAAGGTTTTGCACTTCACAAAAAGTCAAACCATGCCAAGTCTTGTATGGAAGATGGTGGAGACCTGGAGAGTGTTGTTGAACAGAAGGAAATAAAGGTACTGGTGCATAGTTCCATGAAAGTAGCAATTCCAGTGCAGGGATTCAAAATTTCTTTATTATCATGTAATACTGATATTACACAAAATTGCCTTTTGCCTGTGTATGGTCACTATTAGTGTGGCCCAGAACCTTCTTACAATAAAAGAGAAAGAGAACCAAAAAGACCCTTCAGAGTCATTGATATGTGCATAAAAGGTTAGTTACCTAAAATAATGTACTAATTAATACTTATACTTATTGACAATAATCTCTCAGCTAACTACTTATAGTAAAACGTGCCAATACAGTTTTATAAGCCCTGAGAGATTGGCTGTGCCAAAATTACCTTGAAACAATTTCAATTTACGTTTGCACAATCATCCAGTGCCCACATACTTTTGTCACAGGGAAAAAAGTAAATGCACTAAATAAAATGTTTACACTACGAAAGATGAGAGGGAAACATTGCTTGTGGGGCAACTTTTCCACTCGCAGGGAGCGAGGTGCCAACGGAAGTGATAGAAGTAGGTACAATAATAACATTCAAAGGCATTTGGACAGAGGTATGGGCAGGATGGCTATGCAGGCAAATAGGACGAGCCCAGAATGCCACCTGGGTCGGCATGGATGAGTTAGGCTGAGTGGCCTGCGCCTCTTCAATGACTCTAAGAAATCATTATTATTCCTTTTGCTAGAGTTGAGTTCAGGTTGTCTGTGGGGGTTTGGTAGGGATTTTATTTTAGGTACAAGCAAATCTGTAACCTGAAGTAATTATTTTTATTCTTGTTTCTGAATTGAATTGTTTATTGTTATGCTTACCAAGACACAGTGGAAAAATTTTGATTTGCATGCTGTCCAGGACAGTCAGCCTCTGCACAGTACAAGAATAGAAATGGAGGTATGGGGGAATGGCCTTGCTGTAATACAAATTACTGAGTAAAATGTGAAAAAGCAAAGTGCAAGGCATCATCCTTTACTCACGAGAGTTCTGTTCAAAGTCTAATTGCTCCATCCACTCTTCATCTGAATTTGCGGTGTGTTTTTGCATTCAAGGACTCGAGAGCCCCGAAGGAATAGCTGTCGACCACCTAGGCCGCAACATCTTCTGGACGGACTCTGGGCTGGACAGAATTGAAGTGGCAAAATTGGATGGCGACCAGAGGCGGGTGCTCTTCACTGATGACCTGGTCAACCCACGTGCAATCATTGCAGATCCAGTCCATGGGTATGTGACACAAGGAGAGCACAGGCACCCTTCACTATTAACACTCTTGACTTCCAAAGTGTGCAAGGAAGATGTGGCACTTGCAGGATGCTTTTTGCTTTCTTGAATTTGTTGTTGATGTCGTACTTATTCAAGCGATTTTTGGAAGGACAACCTGAAGGATGGGTGCAGGATTAATGATCAGTTACTTGAGTGTGGATGAACAGAGGGACCTTGAGGTTCAAATCCATACATCCCTCAAGATCACCGCATAGGTTGATAGGATAGCTAAGAAGGCCCATGGGTTGCTGGGCTTCATCACTAGGGGGGTTGAGTTCAGGAGTAGAGAGGTCATGTTGCAACTCTACAAATCTCGGGAAAGACCACACTTGGAGTATTGTGTTCCGTTCTGGTCACCTCATTATAGGAAAGATGTGGAAGCTATGGAGAGGGTGCAGAGGAGATTTACCAGGATGTTGCCTGGATTGGAAAACAAGTCTTAAGAGGCAAGGTTATCAGAGCTGGGACCTTTCTCTTTGGAGCATAGAAGAATGAGAGGAGACTTAATAGAGATCTAAAGATTATGAGAGGCATAGAAAGGGTGAACAGCCAACACCCGTTTCCCAGGGCAGGATCAGCAAACACCAGAGAACGTGTACAAAGTGAAGGGAGGAAAGTTTAGGGGAGACATCAGCGGTACGTTTTTTTATGCAGAGAGTTGTGGGTGTGTGGAATGCTTTGCCGGGGATGGTGGTGGAGGTTGAATGTTAGGGCCATTTAAAAGACTCTTAGACAGGCACATGGATGAAAGAAAAATAGAGGGTTACAGGGTAGGGAGGGTTTAGTACTTTTTAAAGGAATGTGTGGGTCAGCACAGCATTGAGGGCCAAAGGGCCTGTACTGTGCTGTAGTGTTCTATGATATAGGGAAGATCAGGTCTGCGAGAAGACTGATTGACAGATCGTCTGTAATTGGGCAAGTGGAATGTACAGTTGTTTCTGGAGGCTGGGCTTGATCTTTGGCCCAATCTTCCACATCGGTGCAGTGCTTAAAACAAAGGTTGAGACCAAAAATCCATGAAGCATGTTAGAATTCCTTTCTTGGAGTGCTGGTAGTGGACAATCCACATATTGTCCCGGTGTCCTCCAGAAATAATGGATGGAACTTCGGAAAGATGCAGAGTTTGGTGGTTTAGCAGTGGGAAAAGCTGTTGTCGCTCCCAACACTCAACCTCGACACATTTTATCTGGCCCCAGGTCATACACTCCCCTCGTTGCATTTCTGTCTTGGCTTTTACTTTTATGAATTTCTGGGTATCATGTGTTGGTAAAGAAAACTGGAAGAAGTCTCGTCCAGGTATGCCTTTGACCTCGACCAGCATAAGCCCTCCGTCTCGATTCCTCATTTTGAGCCACACACAGTCCTCTCCAGAATGTTTGAGACAAAGACATTTTTTCCTTCATTTGCCCCTGTGGTACACTGTTTTAAATTTGTAATCAAACAATTCACCTGTGATTAAAGTGCACCTTCCAGATTTTATTCAAGGTTATTTGTTTTGACCATGTAGAAATTACAGCACTTTTTATACTGTAATTACTGAGGGCAGCCCAGTTAGCGTAGCGCATTTGCAGTGCCAGCGATCGGGATCGTGGTTCGAATCCCAAGCTGTCTGTGAGGAGTTTGCACGTTCTCCCCATGTCTGCATGGGTTTTCGCCAGGGGCTCCAGTTTCCTCTCATCGTTCAAAACGTACCAGAGGCTGTAAATCGATCAGGTGTAAATTGGGCGTCACAGGCTCATGGGCCAAAATGGCTGTATGTCTAAATTTTTTAAAAACATATAGTCTCCTTATTTCTGGGCACCATAATGTTTCGAACATTTGGTTTCACAGGTGCTTGGATATATTTAATTGCTCCATTGGTGCAGGTATAAGAGAGCTAGGCTTGCTTCTAAGTTTGTGATCAACTTTGGATTATGTAGATGCCATTTTTCAGCACGAGGACCAGAGCTGTGGCAATGAAAGTCGAAGGAGTCATTATGAGGCTGAAAAACAAGTTGTTGCATTCGTCATCTATTTATCTGGCACATTTAACACAACGCACGTTGTTTCAAAGCATGGATCATACAATTAGAAATAAATTGGTTACTATCTAAACAACGACAGCAGCCAAAATACGCTGGCACGTCCATCATTTTTAAAGGGACTATCCCACTTAGAACATTAATTATTTTAACCAGTTCCTCCCGATCACAGTAACGAACAACTTCTCAATTTTAAATGAACAACAGAGCTACAAACATCAAATTTCAAAGAACAAGCGGTGAACACAAATAAACCCATTTGCAATTCTGGTTGGATGTTACAAAAAGTCCAACTGCAAACATCTTGGGGCTGGTTTACCAGTGACGGCAGGACTTGGATGTCACTGTCTGCCAGCTTCGAAGGGGAAAATGCCAACCAAGTCACAGTTTATTGAAGCGGCAGAGCAACTGTCCGCCTCAAAGCCCCCAACCTTGGACGAATAAAAGAGTAAGAGATTTCACCCAAACGTTAGGATTTCTAAATCAACATTAAGAAGAAAGAGCATACTGGTGAGGTCAGTAACCATGAAGGGACTGACCCTAAACCTTACCTCCACTACTGATAGAAGAATTCTCATCATAATGAAGAAAAACTCCCCATACGCCTGTCCAGCAGATCAGAAACACTCATCAGGAGCCAGGTGTCAATGACCACTGTCCGCAGAAGAGTTCATGAACAGAAATACAGAGGCTACGCTGAAAGATGCAAACCACTAGTTGGCCACAGAAACAGGACGGCCAGATTACAGTTTGCCAAGTAATATTTAAAAGATCCTGCAGAATTCTGGAAAAAGTCTGTAGGCAGAGGAGACCAAGATTAACCTGATTCAGAGTCATGGCAAGATAAATTGTGGAGGCATAAAGGAACTGCCTCAGATCCAAAGCATGCCACCTTGTCTGTGAAACATGGTGGAGGAGGTGTTATGGCCTGCGCATGTATGGTTGCCATAGGTTGCACGTGTATCTTCATTGTTGATGTAACTGCTGATGGCCATAGCAAAATGAATTCTGAGGTGTACAGATGTCTCCAAACTCATGGAACAGCGCTTCATCCTACAACAAGAGCTTAAAAACGGGAAAATTCTTGAATGGTCAAGTCAGTCACCTGATCCAAATCCAACTGAACATGCCTTCCATCTGCTGAAGACAAAACTTCAGGGGACAAGGCCCCGAAACAAGCAGGAGCTGCAGCCGAGGCCTGGCAGAGCATCACCAGAGAAGATATCAGCACCTGGTGATGTCTCTGAATCACAGACAGCAAGCAGTCATTGCATTCAAGGGATATGCAACAAAGCACTAAACATGACCTCTTTAATATACATAGCGTTGCTATATCCCAAATATTATGGTGCCCTGAAATGCTTAAAAAGTGCTGCATGGTCAAATCAAAATGTACACAATAACCTTGAATACAATCTGGAATGTGCACTTTGATTACGTGTGAATTACTTAATTACAAATTTAAAATAATGGAGCACAGAGGCAAATAAAGGAAAAATTGTATCTTTGTCCCAGCATTATGGAGGGCACTGTTTACTCCTGGTCCCTTCTGAGTGTGGGAACTTCCTGTCTTTGTGAGGTTTGGTTCAGGTTTAATTATCATCTTAAATCAAAAGTCACCACCACTTTACTTGGTCTGATCCAGGTGTGAGTTCCATTCCACCAGCAAGCGAACCTACCATCTTGTCTAATCTCACCCAAATAAGATTTCCATTCTATGCCAGAACCCAATATCTTTACCCACTCTGACCCAGGTATGATTCAGGTCCTACCCCAGGGTAGGAATCTGCTGGAGTTTGGCCCAGGTTTGAGCTTCACCCCTATTGTGTTGGGAAGAGTATCAGGTTCGGTGGGTTCACAGAGAGACAAGTCTGGAAACAAATGTTACAATCACACGTAACTTTAATTAACACACGGGAGACAAACAGAGGAGAACATTAAACAGTACTCGATCACTACTTCACTGAACCGATGATACAGACATTCACCTCGGACTTCAGTTGGACTCTGACAATGCTAAACCTGTACTCAACCCACTCACACACTACAAACAGAGCACATACACCCGGTTCCCTTGCCAGCAAGAGTATGGCTCTCTACAAGTATTGATCCATCGCAATACGATGACTCAGCTTCAGTGTAGTGCACACCTTACCCATGACACTTCCAGTGATGTCCACAGTAGTGACCTGCCGTGGAATAATGTATGGGCCTTGGCCCACATGGTAGAGAGAAAATGTGCTGTGTGTTGGTGTTATTTACAGTGATAATCTGCTTCTAGCCAATAATGACCCTAGGTGATTTTAAATTAGTCATTGGAAAGGTGTGCACTAATGGGTGGCCTAAGTCCAACCTTGATTGACAGGTGATGTGACCTCCAAATAAGTTACAGACAGGGAGGACACATGACCACCCACAATGCACATTTCCCAGACAGGCAGGGAGGCCATGTTTCCTCCACACGCAACATTCTACCCCTCAAAGGTCACATTATCCTGCAATCACTATGAAAACAATTACTCTATGTACATGTTATAACTATAAAAAAAAAGGAAAAGAACAAAGATTATTTTTTAAAAAGAAGATACCAATCAAGTAGATCAAGTGCCTTCCGTATGTGGGCTACTCTAAGTGTGGAGTAAAAATGACACAATAGAGTGGAGGTTAAAGCTTGATTTATTTCTCTGCCAGCTCTCTCTATATTCACTCCCTGCCTCTGACAGCAGGAGTGACATCATCGCAGCGCCAACCTCCGACTGGCTGGCGTTCCTCCTGTTTCCCACCATGTGGGGAGGTCACGCGGGACGACAGTCGTTGGTCCCTGCGGGGTGCTCGCTGCGTTCTCCTGCCATTTTGTGAGCTGGGTCGTGACTCGGTCCGCGGGCCGTTACAAGATCAGGGATATTTTTTCCATGAAGCAGAGAAGTGTAAGAAGAGATGTGATGGAGCTTTTCCAAATAGAACCGAGAACAGTTGGGCACAGGAACAGGCCCTTCACCCCATGATGTCTGCACTGAACATGATGCTGCCGACACGTGATCCCTATCCTTCCATGTGACATGTGCTCCCTGGAGAGAGCATTGCAGGGCTCCTTCTATCCCTCCCCATTCACATGCTTCCAGAAACCTGTTACGTGCTACTATTGTGTTTGTTTTCACCACTGCTCCTGGCAGCTTGTTCCAGGCACAATAATGTGAAAGTTTACATAGATATAAAGAAGCTGTTTCTATATCTGACATGGTGGGTCACTTGAGGAGATGGATTTAAGAACCACGAAAGAGTTGGAGAGAGTATATTTATCTCTTTCTCTTCTTTCTTCTTTGGCTTGGCTTCGCGGACGAAGATTTATGGAGGGGGTAAAAAGTCCACGTCAGCTGCAGGCTCGTTTGTGGCTGACCAGTCCGATGCGGGACAGGCAGACACGATTGCAGCGGTTGCAAGGGAAAATTGGTTGGTTGGGGTTGGGTGTTGGGTTTTTCCTCCTTTGCCTTTTGTCAGTGAGGTGGGCTCTGCGGTCTTCTTCAAAGGAGGCTGCTGCCCGCCAAACTGTGAGGCGCCAAGATGCACGGTTTGAGGCGTTATCAGCCCACTGGCGGTGGTCAATGTGGCAGGCACCAAGAGATTTCTTTAGGCAGTCCTTGTACCTTTTCTTTGGTGCACCTCTGTCACGGTGGCCAGTGGAGAGCTCGCCATATAATACGATCTTGGGAAGGCGATGGTCCTCCATTCTGGAGACGTGACCCATCCAGCGCAGCTGGATCTTCAGCAGCGTGGACTCGATGCTGTCGACCTCTGCCATCTCGAGTACCTCGACGTTAGGGGTGTGAGCGCTCCAATGGATGTTGAGGATGGAGCGGAGACAACGCTGGTGGAAGCGTTCTAGGAGCCGTAGGTGGTGCCGGTAGAGGACCCATGATTCGGAGCCGAACAGGAGTGTGGGTATGACAACGGCTCTGTATACGCTTATCTTTGTGAGGTTTTTCAGTTGGTTGTTTTTCCAGACTCTTTTGTGTAGTCTTCCAAAGGCGCTATTTGCCTTGGCGAGTCTGTTGTCTATCTCATTGTCGATCCTTGCATCTGATGAAATGGTGCAGCCGAGATAGGTAAACTGGTTGACCGTTTTGAGTTTTGTGTGCCCGATGGAGATGTGGGGGGGATGGTAGTCATGGTGGGGAGCTGGCTGATGGAGGACCTCAGTTTTCTTCAGGCTGACTTCCAGGCCAAACATATTTATCTAGTGAACAATTAATAACAATTCAGAGGGGTAAATGCTTGAAAAGATGTTTGTGGGATGTGGGAAAACAGCAGGAGTTCTGAGGTGCAATGGTTAGCTTTTCAAAATTCAGTGGGTTAACCGCCTTTCTTTGATGGGTTTGAACATGACCTCCCCTCTTCACCACCCACCCCCTGAACCTTGGACAGAAATCAACAGTGCAGGTGGAAGCTATGTGTCCCTAAAAGAAAGACCGTTTGGGCCTGATTCTCTTCTCCAGTTCCTGCTCCAGAACCTTGTAAGTTACAGCCCCATGGTGTACATCCAGATATCTTTAACTGCCATCACCATTTCACATATCAATGGCAATAGTTTAGTTTTACCCTCTTATGGTGCATTGAGAACGTGCCACTTGGATCTCTGAAAAGGTAGGTAAAATTAATCTGCTCATTTATCCAAATCAGTGGTTCTCAATCTTTTTCTTTCCACTCATGTACCACCTTAAGTAATCCCTATGCCATCGGTGCTCTGTGATTAGTAAAGGATTGCTTAAATGTGAGTGGGGTGGGGGAAAAGGTTGAGACCCACTTCTCTCGACCCAATTGTTAATGAAATATTTTGCTTGAGAAAAATTGTCATTGGTCCATTTTCTTTGGAGATGAAACCGTGCACATAACAAGTCAATTAGGGACAATTAAAACAATGGTTTTAACATCCCACCTTAAGCAATCCCTTGCTAATCACAGAGCACCGATGGCATAGGGATTATTTAACGTGGGATGTGAGAGGAAAAGAAAAAGTTTGAAAACCGCTGATGTACACTAACTCAACTGGTGTTTGACAATGTGGCCTTTGTACCCTTACATTTTACAATGTGCTACATATTCTACCTTATATTCGACATATGGTGTCCCCTGTCCCTTTGTAACCACCTGATCTCCCTATTCTGGCACTTTCGGTGATCAATGGACAAACATTCCCAGGTTGCTCTGCCTCTCAGCTTCTAACTATTCTGCATTCACCAGCTTGTGTGGCCTCCCTAAATGTATTGTACACTTCTCTGAATTGGATGCCTTTTGTCTCTTTGCTGCCCACCTTAAAACAGATTCCCATCTCCCTTTCAGTCCTGCAGGTGATTTTTGTGCTTTACAGCACTTCTCATGTGTACTCTTCCAGGAACCTGTACTGGACGGACTGGAACAGAGCAGCTCCCAAGATTGAGACTTCTTACATGGATGGAACCAATCGACGGATCCTTGTCAAAGACAATCTAGGCTTACCCAACGGCTTGACGTATGACCCGTTCGCTGCAGTGTTGTGTTGGGCTGACGCAGGTGAGTGGAATTGGGGACCATCTGTAAGGAGTTTGTCCATTCTCCTCGCATCAGCATGGGTTTCCTCCGGGTGCTCTGCTTTCTTCTTACCGTTCAAGAGCGTACAGGGTTTGTAGGTTAATTGATTGCAACAGGCTCATCGGCTGGAAGGGCCTGTTACCTTGCTGCATCTCTTAAAATTACATACAGGTCCACAATCCTTTATCCAGACATCTAAAATCCAGAAAGTTCCGAAATCCGGCAAGTGGGGAGAGAGACAGCAGCGTGAGTCGGGCGGGTGAGGTGGTGGGGGGGACTGGCAGCACGAGTCAGGCCAGCGAGGGGGGGAGACCGGCAGCACGAGTCAGGCAGGTGGGATGGTGGGGGGAGACGGCAGCGTGACTGGAAGCGGATGGGGGTGGATACAGCAGCTCAATTCGGGTGGGCTTAAATCTGGCTTTCTGAAATCCTGAAAAATTCGAAATTCGGAACACATAAGGGTTCCGGATAAAGGATTGTGTTCCTGTACCAAAATAATCCTGTCTCATCGCACGTTATGGTAATTTAATTTATATCAGAGGTTTTCAAATGCTTTCTTTCTACTCACATCCCACATTAAGTAATCCCTATGCCATCGGTGCTCTGTGATTAGTAAGGGGTTGCTTCAGGTGGGATGTGGGTGGAAAGAAAAGGTTTGGGAAGCACTGATTTGCACTATTGTCATTGGTGTGTCGTGCGTGAAGCTGGCCACAACAAGCAAGAATTTCCTCGCGTCTACACCTACTCGGAAAACACCTGATTTTCAAAGTAAATGCAGAGTCAGCCTTACCTTGCCATATTTGTCACATTTCTGCAGCTCTTGTTTCTTTTTCGTCTGACCGTATGATGCAAGTAAAAATTTCAGTTTTTTCCACTTTATTTTATATTTATTCGCATTTTTTTTGTGCGCCTGGGAGGCTGCAACAAGTAAGATTTTTATTGCATCTGGCCAGTTTCAGGCCGGAACTCTTCAAGTCTGTGAGTGCAGTGAGGAGATCAGCGGTGTAATGTGGTCGGGGTGGGAGGGTTTGGACAGATGCCAGTGGGAGATGGGTAGACCAGGGAGGGGGTGACAGAGGCAGTCACTTAGCAGGTGCTGGACGAAGGGAGAGAGAGGAAGAGAAGCAAAGGGGCTTAGATGAAAGATGAACCGTTCACTATGGAGCAGAACAATGTGGTCAAATATGTTTTTTTTTAAACACAGCCTTGGTGTTCCAGAAAATTTTCCCCAAAATTCTAGAACGCAGTCTGTGTAAAATGCCCTGGAGGTAAAATATCGTTCCGGTAATTTACCCCCTGGACCCCTCGAGAATTTCACGGAATACCTGCAGACTAAACACGACTGCAGGCATTCAGCAGCAACTAGCTAATGAATGGGACATTATTGATGGCGCGCAGCACTATACGTCACGGTTGGTGTCGACGCAGTGGCGTCCCACATTGACCGAAAATATCGCACGTCAGGTTTTCAGTGTCAAAACATGTGGTGAGATCTGATTTTTTTTTGGTGTTCTGGTCATTCCAGTTCAAACGACCACTCCGGAAGGAGGGTGTGATAATTGCCAGCAGGGAAAAAACCCCGTCATTATGTATAAGTAAGTAAATAAATAAATAGAAAATTTAATTCAAAAAATAATTGGCTGCCAGTGCTGGAGTCTGATAAGAAGAGAAGGTGGTTCAAGGAGAGCATTTGGTGAAGAACTGATAACAGAATATCAGATGGGTCCTGATGGACCCAAGGGGGAGAGAGGGAAGAATCTGGGGAAATGTGTGTAGGAGAGGATGAGAATGGGGTGGGGAAAGAGAGAACTGAGAGGATGTTTTTATTCTCTTGCCTCTCGCTTCCTTTATCTAGCACCTGCCCATCAACTGCCTCTGACTGTCTGCACCCCTCACCCATCTTCCACCCCCCTCCTCATCATACTGGCTATCCCCTTCACTCTCCACTGTGTTGTATCTCAAAAAAAAATGTTTTAATTAAAATAACTTGTCCACTGAGATTTGCCCTTCATTCCATGTCCCCAGGTTGTCACTGACTGTATTGAGAATCCCAAAGGTTGGACTTGAAAAGGTGTCTCTCCTTGGGAATGAAATGTTTCCACTCCCTGAATGGGCAGGTCAAGGTTGATGATTTTGATTATGTCAGTTTCCACAACCCTTTCATCCTGGCAGACGGGTTGATCTCTCTCGGCCTCCCTTTGGGTTTCTTAAATTTAGGCATCCAGCATGGTAATAGGCCATTTCAGCCCATGAGTCCGTGCCGCCCAATTAACCTTTAGCCCAGGTATATTTTGAACAGTGGGAGGAAACCCACAGAGACACAGGGAGAACGTACAAACTCCTTACAGACAGTGCGGGATTCAAACCCCAGTCTATATCACTGGTGCTTTAAAGGCGCTGGGCTATCCGCTACACCAACTGTGCCGCCTCAGTCAGACTTTCTATCTCTCATGGGAGTGGGCTGACCTGATGAGCCCCTCCAGCTCCTCTATTTGTTCAAGTTTCCCGTGCAAACAATAAGGTGCCCTGCTGAGATTTATGACATGTTCTCAAGATTCTACAGCCGCGCAGCCTCTCGTCCGGTTCAGCATTGAATTCTAGCTCCAGACCTCCCAAGTCTCCCTTCGGCCTCTGGTTCCGAAACCCCAAGGCATTTATCCTCATGGACATTTATCCTCATGGGAGTTAAAGGGTATCCTCATGGATACCGATCATGAAACCTGGCTCCCACAACCCAGTCTCCAGTGGTCCAGGGCCTGGTGTGGAGCCTTCAGTCTCTGAAGCCCTCACCTCTCTGCTACTGTGATCTCCTACCCTGTGGGCTCCTCTCCTGGACCTCCTTTGTCAAGGTGGGGGAGAATCTTCTGTTATGCAGCCCTGTGGTAAGTGCAGTGTCCTGGTTGGTATTTATTCCTTAATTAGCATTTTCATAATGGACTTGGTCATTCGCACATTGTTGTTCTTGAGAGGGGGTGAAGTTTCCTTCATTACATTGAGGTCTGCATCTCAAAAGGTGCGCTCATTGCTTTCACAACTCTGTATGTGGCTCTTTCCTGGATATTGTGGCTCAGTGCAGTTCCCCCATCTTCATTTCCTGCCATCAGTAACCTTTAGAGAGAATCTTTCTCTTTCACTGGTGTGTTTTCATGCTGGGCCTCGGTTTTGAGGCAGATAAAAATATTAAACTTACCTGTTCATGAAGCCTTTCCAGTGCTGCCTTTATGTAGAGCGGCGCCTCGATGCGTCATCCGTAGCTGCTGTAGGCGGGGCGACTGTTCCTGTGGCACTGCCCATCATAAATGCACGGCAGAGCAATGGTCGTCTTCCCTACCCATAATCCCCCAAGCAGCTGAAACTGCTCTGTGTTTCCGAGAGTAGTTCCAGCTGACGAGCGGCCCTGAAGGCTGATGTGGCCTGGTGAGGTGACGGAGCGACCAGTGGGGCTGTCACAGCCCACAGTGGCTGTCCCCTGACGGCCTCCACTGCCCTCCTGCCCTGACACCTCCGCTGCCCCCATGCCCTGACGATCTCCACTGGCCCTCCCCTACCCAGATGGCCTCCGCTACCCCCCAGCCCTGACAGCCTCCACTGGCCCTCCCCCACCCAGACAGCCTCCGCTGGCCCTCCCCCACCCAGACAGCCCCTGCGGACCCACCAACCACCACCCCCCCACCCCCGACAACCTCCACTGGCCCTGCCCTGAGGGGGTCAAGGAGAGAGATGGGTGGGTGAGGTGGGTCGCAGGTTGATTACATCACCATGATATCATCAGCTCACCCTAGCCAGCCACTTGCAGCGGCAGTACATTCATGCAGGGTGGTGGAGCGCAGCACTCCGTCGCTGACCCTTCCCCCAAGAGGGATTGCTGTTGGCACCTTGGAGCCAACCTGCTCTTCTCTTTCCCCTCACCCCTTCCCCTTTCCAGTTCTCCAGCTTCTCCCTTCAGCAGCCACCCCCTCCTCCCCTTGATCACTGCTGTCCCCTCCCTCCCTTCTCCACCTATCACCTCCTGCCTTTGTGACCACCCCTCCCCTCCCCACTCTTTTGTTCAGATGTCAACATGCCAACATTTTTCCCTACCTTGATGAAGGGCTCAAACACGAAATGTTGGTTCTGTATATAAAGGGCACTGTTTGACCTGCTGAGTTTCTCCAGCGTTGTATGCTTTTACCCCATTCCCCTCAATAAAGTGGAGTCTGTTTTGGATATGACCTACCAGAGTCAAGCAATGGCAGTCATGTCTCTGGCACGGAGTCTGTCCTTGTGGCTCAGAGGGAAAGGAGGAGAGGTAAACAATAGTGAGAGAGGATTTAATAGTTAAGGGGAACAGATAAGAGGTTCTGTGGACGAGACAGACTCGCGGATGATATGGGTACCAGGGTCTAGACTGTCTCAGATCAGGTTCATGGCATTCTCAAGGTGAAGGGTGAGTGGCCAGATGTCATGGTCCATGCAGGGACCAATGACGTGGGTAGGAAGGGTGATGAGGTCCTGCAAAGAGAGTTCAGGGAGGAGAATGCTGAGTTAAAGGACAGGACCCTCAGGGTAATTATCTCAGGATCACTACCCGTGCCATGTGCTGGTGAGGTTAGAAATGGGAGGAGAATTAAGCTTAACACGAGGCTAAAGAGATGGTGGTGAAGGGAGGGCTTCAGGTTTCTGGATCATTGTGCTCCCTTCCAGGGAAGGTGGGACCTGTTGCAACGGGATGGTTTGCATCTGAACTAAGCAGGTGACAGTAGTGTGTGCTGGGAACACTTTGGGTCCAGTGATGATAATGCCATGAGTTTCAAGATAATTATGGATAAGAATTGGTCTGCTCGTTTGGTTGAGATTCTAAACTGGAGAAAGTTTTGTTTTGGGGGATTAAGAAAGGATCTGTTAAGCATGCATTGGGACAGATTCTGGCCAGGGTGTGTTTGTTAAGTGGGGAGGCTTTCCAAGGTGGAATTTTGAGTTCAGAGTTTGTATGTTGCTGTCAGGATTAAAGGCAAAGTTAACAGGCAGAGAGAACCTTGGGTTTTCAAGGGATAGTGATGATCTAATAAAGAAGAAAGATGTGGCAGCAGGTATAAGGAACAAGGAGCAAATGAGGTACTTGAGTATTAAAAATGCTCAAGGTGATCAGTGGTGGCTTTAGTAGACAAGGAGAGGGAAAATCTGAAGTGTTTCTGCAGGTATGCTAAGAGCAAAAGGATCCTCTTGTTGATCAGTGGTCAGCTAAAAGACCTTGGGAAATCTAAACATTTTTATTTTGTATTTACTCAGGAAACTGACAGAATCTATGGAAGTGAGGCAAATGAGTAGAGACATCATAGAACCTGTACAGGTTAAACAGGAGGAGGTACTTGCTACATTGAGGCAAATAAAGGTGGATAAATCCTCATGGCCTGACAAGATATTCCCTTGGATCTTATTGGAGTTGAAATTGCAAGGGCCCTGACAGATCTATTTAACATGTCCTTAGCAACAGGTGAGGTGCCAGAGGATTGCTAATGTTATTCTGTTTTTTAAAAAAAAAGGCTTTCAGAAAATTCTTTGTTATTATACGCTGGTAAGACTGACGTCAGTAGTAAGTAAATTATTGGAAGGTGTTCTAAGAGAATGGATGAACAAGTATTTGAATCGATAGCGGCTGATTAGAGATAGTTAACACGTCTTTGTGCATGGTAGGCTATGTATAACCAGTCTTACAGAATTTTTCAAGGAGGTTACCAGGAAAGTTGATGAAGGAATGGCCGTGAGTGTTGTTGGCATGGACTTGAGTAAGACCTTCGACCTTCGACAAGGCCCTTCATGGGAGATCGGTCAAGGAGGTTCTGTTGATTGGTATGCAGGATGAGGTGGTAAACTGGATTAAACATTGGCTTTGTGGGAGAAGCCACAAAGTGGTAGTAGATGACTGTCTCTTGGAATTGAACCCTGTGACTCTGGGATGGGGGCTAGGAGCATGTTGTTTGTCAACTACATCAGTGATCTGTGTGATAATGTGGTAAATTGGATCAGCAAGTTTGCAGATGGCACTAAGATTGGAGGCGCAGGGGACAGCAAGGAAGGCTTTCAAAGCTTGCAGCAGGACCTGGACCGACTGGGTAATGGCAAATGGAATGTATATGGGACAAATGTGAGGAGTTGCACTTAGGGAGGTCAAACCAAAGTCAGGCAAGCATGGTAAACAGTAGGGCCACTGAGAAGTGCAGTGGGACAGAGGAATCTGGGAGTATAAGTACATAATTTCTTAAAAGTACTTTCACAGGCAGAGACAGTCATAAAGAGTGCATTTGGCACATTGGTTTCACAAATCAAAGTATTGGAAATCGGATTTAGGATGCTATGGTGAAGTTATACAAGACAATGGTGGAAGTGTAGATTGAGCTACCAGTTGAAGTGAATGCAGGCTCAATTTTGATATTTAAGACAAATTTGGATAGGTACGTGGATGCAAGGATTATGGAGGGATGTGGCCCAGGTGCAGGTCATGGGGACCAGGCAGAATAATAGTTTGGCACAGAAAAGAAGGGCCAAAGGGTCCGTGTCTGTGTTGGAGTGTTCTGTGGAATGGAATGAGCTTCCCTGCATGTCTACTGGCCCTGTACCTCGTCTTTAACTTCATGTACAAATCTAGAGCTCCCTCACTTTTCAAAAGGTTGCAAACATCAGGGACTAAGCAAAGAGTTTTGCTAAAGACAGGGAACACTGGTGAATAGTGTGGTGATGCCCCAATGTATTGTCAGACATGAGTGGAAATAATGTGATGCACTGCAGGACAGCTGGGACAGGTAGGCAAAGCAGGGACAAAGGCTTAAAGGAGCATCTGAAAGAAGGAACAGTGGTGTGTTGTTCATAAGATTTCCTGAGTTTATGAACCGAGATATACCCAAGAGAGGTGCCACTGAAGATAAAAAGTCTTAAGTTGCCAGTGGATTGTGTAAATCAGAGGCTCAGAATGAGTTTAATGTTTGACAGGAAAATAAATAAATGTATTGTGGTAGTGTCTTGTAGGAAGCTCCATTGATCAGCCATAAAACACAGCCGCTTCAGTGGATCAAACACCATTGATGGGAGGAAAAATATAGTCAACCTGTAATCTGGAAAGAGCTCACAGTAAAAACAAGCAGAGTTCGTAACCAGTTACAGCTGCTACGGGTGGGCGATTAATGCCTGCTAGCTGAGTAAAGCCCACATCTCCTGAACAATAAATAATGCTGTTGAGCAAGTGTTGAAGGTTCAGCTGCATCATTCCAGATCGGAGTTTTTGATTAGTGTTTCAAATCTACTTTGGAGGTGATCCAGAATTTAACCACAATAAAGTCTGAAAAGGTCAGGTTCTGTGTCCAATTAACATCAGCTCAATTCTTCCTTTTCCCCTCCCTTCCCTGCCACACACCCTCCTCCACACCCACTCCCTCTCTTATTCCCCAACACCCTCTTCCATACCCACTCCCTCTATTCCCTGACACCCCCCTCACACACTCTCCTCCACACCCACTCCCTCTCTTATCCCCATGACAACCCCTCACACATCCTCCTCCACACCCACTCCCTCATTCCCCACGACACCCCCTCACACACCCTCCTCCACACCCACTCCCTCTCTTACCCTGACACCGCCCTCACATCCCCTCCTCCACACCACCTCCCTCTCTTATTCCCCAACACCTTCTTCCATACCCACTCCCTCTCTTATTCCCTGACACCCCCTCACACACTCTCCTCCACACCCACTCCCTCTCTTATCCCCATGACACCCCCTCATACATCCTCCTCCACACCCACTCCCTCTCTTATCCCCATGACACCCCCTCACACATCCTCCTCCACACCCACTCCCTCTCTTATCCCCATGACACCCCCTCACATACCCTTCTCCACCTACCCCCTCACATACCCTTCTCCACCTACCCCCTCACACACCCTCCTCCACCCACCCCCTCACACTCCCTCCTCCACCCACCCCCTCCTCCACACTCACTCCCTTTCTTATTTCCCAATACCCTCCTCACACATCTTCCTCCATACCCACTCCCTCTGATCCCCTAACACCCCCTCACACACCCTCCTCCACACCCACTCCCTCTCTTATTCCCCACGACACCCACTTCACACACCCTCCTCCATACCCACTCCCTCTCTTATTCCCCACAACATCCCCTCACACACCTTCCCCCATATCCACCTCCTCTCTTATTCCCCACGACACTCCCTCACACACCCTCCTCGACATCCACTCCCTCTCGTATTCCCCACGACACCCACCTCACACACCCTCCTCCATACCCACTCCCTCTTATTCCCTACCTAACGCACGACTACCCCTTCACGCCACCCCCAATTCTCCCGCACCCCCACCCCATTATTTTCCTCTGTGCCAGAGACTTGCCTTCGATCCTGACCCCAGGTGAAGTCTCTTTAGAGTTCCCTGTGACCGTGAGAGTTGTCCCCAGCCTGTTTGGTTTGCTCCCATATCCCAAAGATCTGCTGGCTGCCAGGTTCGTTGGCCATTGTAAACTGCCTCAGTGTGTAGGTGAGTGGTAGGTTTCGGGGGGAGTTGAGGAAGATATGGGGAGCGTAGCGATTACTATCCATAAAAAAAGCCACTCAGATGCTAAGTAGGCTCTTTACAGTGACGTGGTGAAATAAATTCTAAACTAATTCCAGATGCGTTTTGAATTGTTTATTCGTGAGCACGAAAGGGCTCATAATGTGGTAATGATAGCGTCCTTGCTAACATGACTAACGTCTGTGTACCGGTCAATCTCTTCGGTAACATGAACGACCATGTGGTAACGGTCAACAGAAAATATCGGAGCCCTACCTATCCCGCCATACCAGTCAAGGCTTTCTCACAACTGAACCAACTGCGCACAACCCCTGTCGGAGGCTCATGTGCACTGGAAGGTGCAGAACCCGTGCGGCCTCTGGACCCCTGGATGTTGCCGGTGCCTGCAGCCAAACTGATAACAGGCTCTTACAGGGAGATTTAAACAGGAGGGCAACATTGGATGTGTAAATGGGTAGTTGGTGGTCAGTGTGGACATTGTAGCCCGAGAGGCAAGTCTCCATGGTGTATGGTTCTATAACTCCAGACTCCAAACATGACTTTTAGTTTCAGATTTCCTGCCTTCTCAAATCTCAACTCTACTCCCTACTTTATTCTTGTTCTTGGTAATGGTGTTTAGGTAACTGAATATAGCAAAGGTTGGTGAATGTAGGCACCAAATGTGAAGAGAGAAACACATTTAACGTTTCCGGTCGATGATCTTTCATCTGCTTGACCTGCTGAGTATTTTCAGCATTCTCAGATTTTATTTCGGATTTCCAGCAGCTGCATTTGGTTTTTGTGATTGAGTGACCTGCCGGGCAGGTGCAGAGGGCAGCTGAAAGTCGACCAGAATACGGAAAGCACAGGCCAGACTGGGTTAGTTGTTGCTGGGTAGTCAACACCCCTCTCTGGATCTGGATTCTGGACCATTGTCTGAATGAGTTGGTTGGAGAACTCTGGGCACCATCACGCGGAGCACTGGCGCGGCTCAAGGCTGTGTGCTCAGCCCGCTCCTGCTCACACTACTGACCCTTGGCTCCATCACTAGACCCAGCTCCAACAGTGTCATCAAGTTTTCAGTTGATACCATGGTTGTTGGCCTCATTAGCAACAACGAGGAGCCACGCGATAGAGGAGAGGTGGGAAATCTCATGAAATGGTACGAGAGTTGCAACCTGAGTCTCAACATGGACAAGACAAAAGAGATGATCGTGGGCTCAAGAAGACCAGGAAAACCACCCTCCACCAAGTTCCTTGGGGTCCACTTAACTAGTGACCTATTGTGGGCACTCACTTGTCAGGAAGGTGCAACAGCGACTGCACTTTCTGAGAAGACTGAAGCGGACAAGACTACCAGCCTCCAATAAGAGCTCTATCGAGAGTGTCCTGGCCGGCTGCATCATAGTGTGGTACAGTTGCTGCAGAGAAATGGATCGGAGGTCAATTCACAGGACCATCAGAGTGGCAGAGAGGATCACTGAAGTCTCCCTCCCACCCATCGACATGATCTCCCGGGATTGTTGTATGAAGAGAGCGCTCAAAATCACTGAGGACCCCTTCCACCCCACATACAACATCTTTCAGCTGCTCCCGTTGGGGAAGAGATACAGGAATATCAGAACCCACACCACCCAGGAACTGCTCACTCTAACCATCGGTGGCTCTCAGATTAATGCAGCAATGCTTATTTATTTATTTTTATAGATAGAATACTTGAGCTGCTTATGTATTGTTTTGTCTGTATGTGTGTTACGGCTGGTTGTGAGTCTGCGTGTTTTGCACCGAGGACCGGAGAACGCTGTTTCATCGGGTTGTACTTGTACAGTCAGATGACAATAAACTTGACCTCCATCCTCAAAGGAGATTTGTCAATCTAGTGGGCTTTTAATTATTTTAGCAGAATGGACGGTTACTCATTTTTTATTCTACACTATCTAATTAATTGAAATTAAGTCTGTAACTGCCAATGTGAGATTTGTAGTATTTCTGGGTCATTCACCCAGTAATATTAACCGTTGGGCCAAAATTCATATTCTTCTGGTTCTTTGTCTGCAGGAACCCAGAGATTAGAATGTATAAATCCAGATCGCACAGGACGCAGGAGGATCATTCAGGGTATCCAGTACCCCTTTGGAATTACGAGTTATGGGAGATATCTGTACTACACTGACTGGAGGAGGTATGTTGACCATTATGGTCTGGTTTTCTGTGGGAGCGCTGAGTGTTGCATAGAATATGTAGCATAAAGTAGCCTATTTGGTGCAACTGCTGCAGCCTTCTTCTTTACAACATTAAAGGCCCTTTATGTTGGCTCAAAGCCTTACCTCCACTAATTTTCCCTGTAATCTATTCTCCCCACCTGACCATCTGCTTCACCCCCCCCCCCCCCCCCGCATAATAGGGAATATTTAGAGTTGCCCAATTAACTGACCGATTTGTGCATCTTTGGGATGTGGAAGGGAGCCTGAACATCTAGGGAAGATCCACATAGTCACAGATGAACGTACAAACTCCACACTGACAACAACAGAAGTTCAGATTGAAGCAGGGTTGCAAGAGCTGTGAGGCAGTGGCCCAACTCTACATGTGGCACGTGCCATAGTACACTACAGCACAGAAACAGCCCTTGGGTGAATCTAGTCCATGCCAAACTATTAATCTATCGAGCCCTGCGCCCGGGTCTGTTAGATATATTAGTCATCATCAGCAAATAAATTAATTTTGTTCTTCCTGGCATAATCTAAAACCCTTGATGTCTGGATCCTGCCGGATGGCTTAGGCCAGTGGCTCTATGGCTAGTACGAACGGAGCTGGAGATAGTGGGCACCCTTGTCGACTTGATTTTGTCAGAGGGAAAGCTGGAGAAATTTGTCCATTAGTCAGAACTTTAGGCTTGGCTGCATGGTAAAGTACCCTCATCCAATTCATAAAAGTTGGCCCCAGCTCCAACTTTTCCAGCATTTTGAATAGAAAATCCCACTCTAATCTGTCAAATGCTGTTTTTGCATCCAGAGTCACAGACAAACCTCACATTTCTGGTTTGTGCCAGATGCATTATACCAACGTTATCCACTGCCTGTCTTTTACACAAAGCCCGATTAGTCTTTATTTATTAGTTTTTACAAATGTTTTGCCAATCTATTTGCCAGAGCTTTGGCCACTATCTTGTAGTCTGTGGTTAGTAGTGAGATGGGTCTATCAGAAGATGGCATCAGTGGTCTTTGCCTTTTTAAGGATCGTCATAATGATTGCTGTCGTAAAAGATTCCAGGAGGGTAAGGGTTTCCATTGCATGGTCTACCACCTCCATATTAAAGAGGCATCAATAAATCTTTAAATTCCTTATAGAACTCAGGTGGAAACCCATCCTCCCCTGGAGTCTGCAGCGAGTTCAATGCTTTCCCTTTCCCTTCCTCCATAAAGGGAAGATCTAGCCCTTCCTTTTCTGGGTCTAAATTTGTTAACTAATCAGATCCCCCCCCCTTTCAATTCTGATTTATATAAACTCTCCTCGAATTCCATGAAGATCTCATTAATCTCTTTTGGCTTATGCAAGATCCTGCCGTTTCCAGTTTGTATCGCATTGATCGTCCTTGAGGGCTGTTCTGTCCTCGGCTGCCAAAAGAGGACTTTGTGTGCTCTCTCTCCCAATTCATAATCTTCTTGTTTCGACCACATTATGGCCTTTTTCATACTATATGTTGGAGCATACTGTGTTTCAGTTTTTTTTAATTTGTTAGAGCCCTATAATGGTCCTCTAAACCCAATTTTTTTGGAAGTCCTTTTCTAGGTGAGTAATTTCTTGGTCTAATTCATCCACCTCCCTCTTATATTTTCTTTACTGTTTTGGTGTATCCAATTATTTGACCTCAAATCTGCTTTGAGGATGTCTCATAAGAGGAATTTATCTGGAGCAGAGGTACAGTTGGTCTCGCAGAACATGTCTATTTGCGCTCTTATAAAACTACAGAACTCCGGCTTCTTTAACAGCAACACATTGATGCGCCATCTGTAGCCATATCCTGCTTATCTGGCATTTCTGTTGTTAGTATCAGGAGTGCGCAGAACAGCGGCTTGTCATTACAAACACCCTTTTTCAGCAGAGGGACAGCCTTAAGACCACCTGGATGCATCCCCGATCCAAACACTGGCACCTCCTGGACTACATCCTGGTGCGAGAAAGTGACAAACAAGATGTGCTCCACACCAGGGTCATGCCTAGCGCGGAATGCCACACTGACCACCGGCTGGTTCGCTGCAAGCTCAACCTTCACTTCAAGCCAAAGCCCAGGAACAATAAAGCCCCCAGAAAGAGGTTCAATGTTGGAAAACTGCAGTCAGACGAAGCGAGAGGAAACTTCCAGGCAAACCTCAAAGCAAAGCTCGACGTTGCAACCCGCCTCACGGACCCGTCCCCTGAAACCCTCTGGGATCAGTTGAAGGCTACCATACTGCAATCCACTGAAGAGGTACTGGGCTTCTCCTCCAGGAAAAACAAGGACTGGTTTGACGAAAACAGCCAGGAAATCCAGGAGCTGCTGGCAAAGAAGCGAGCTGCCCACCAGGCTCACCTTACAAAGCCGTCCTGTCCAGAGAAGAAACAAGCCTTCCGTCGCGCATGCAGCCATCTTCAGCGCAAACTCCGGGAGATCCAAAATGAGTGGTGGACTAGCCTCGCCAAACGAACACAGCTCAGCGCGGACATTGGCGACTTCAGGGGTTTCTACGAGGCTCTAAAGGCTGTGTACGGCCCCTCACCCCAAGTCCAAAGCCCGCTGCGCAGCTCAGACGGCAAAGTCCTCCTCAGCGACAAGATCTCCATCCTCAACCGATGGTCAGAACACTTCCAATCTCTTTTCAGTACCAACCGCTCAGTCCAAGATTCCGCCCTGCTCCAGCTCCCTCAACAGCCCCTAAGGCTAGAGCTGGATGAGGTTCCCACCCTGGATGAGACATATAAGGCAATCGAACAACTGAAAAGTGGCAAAGCAGCAGGTATGGATGGAATCCCCCCAGAAGTCTGGAAGGCTGGCGGCAAAACTCTGCATGCCAAACTGCATGAGTTTTTCAAGCTTTGTTGGGACCAAGGTAAACTGCCTCAGGATCTTCGTGATGCCACCATCATCACCCTGTACAAAAACAAAGGCGAGAAATCAGACTGCTCAAACTACAGGGGAATCACGTTGCTCTCCATTGCAGGCAAAATCTTCGCTAGGATTCTACTAAATAGAATAATACCTAGTGTCGCTGAGAATATTCTCCCAGAATCACAGTGCGGCTTTCGCGCAAACAGAGGAACCACTGACATGGTCTTTGCCCTCAGACAGCTCCAAGAAAAGTGCAGAGAACAAAACAAAGGACTCTACATCACCTTTGTTGACCTCACCAAAGCCTTCGACACCGTGAGCAGGAAAGGGCTTTGGCAAATACTAGAGCGCATCGGATGTCCCCCAAAGTTCCTCAACATGATTATCCAACTGCACGAAAACCAACAAGGTCGGGTCAGATACAGCAATGAGCTCTCTGAACCCTTCTCCATTAACAATGGCGTGAAGCAAGGCTGTGTTCTGGCACCAACCCTCTTTTCAATCTTCTTCAGCATGATGCTGAACCAAGCCATGAAAGACCCCAACAATGAAGACGCTGTTTACATCCGGTACCGCACGGATGGCAGTCTCTTCAATCTGAGGCGCCTGCAAGCTCACACCAAGACACAAGAGAAACTTGTCCGTGAACTACTCTTTGCAGATGATGCCGCTTTAGTTGCCCATTCAGAGCCAGCTCTTCAGCGCTTGACGTCCTGCTTTGCGGAAACTGCCAAAATGTTTGGCCTGGAAGTCAGCCTGAAGAAAACTGAGGTCCTCCATCAGCCAGCTCCCCACCATGACTACCAGCCCCCCCACATCTCCATCGGGCACACAAAACTCAAAACGGTCAACCAGTTTACCTATCTCGGCTGCACCATTTCATCAGATGCAAGGATCGACAATGAGATAGACAACAGACTCGCCAAGGCAAATAGCGCCTTTGGAAGACTACACAAAAGAGTCTGGAAAAACAACCAACTGAAAAACCTCACAAAGATAAGCGTATACAGAGCCGTTGTCATACCCACACTCCTGTTCGGCTCCGAATCATGGGTCCTCTACCGGCACCACCTACGGCTCCTAGAACGCTTCCACCAGCGTTGTCTCCGCTCCATCCTCAACATCCATTGGAGCGCTCACACCCCTAACGTCGAGGTACTCGAGATGGCAGAGGTCGACAGCATCGAGTCCACGCTGCTGAAGATCCAGCTGCGCTGGATGGGTCACGTCTCCAGAATGGAGGACCATCGCCTTCCCAAGATCGTATTATATGGCGAGCTCTCCACTGGCCACCGTGACAGAGGTGCACCAAAGAAAAGGTACAAGGACTGCCTAAAGAAATCTCTTGGTGCCTGCCACATTGACCACCGCCAGTGGGCTGATAACGCCTCAAACCGTGCATCTTGGCGCCTCACAGTTTGGCGGGCAGCAGCCTCCTTTGAAGAAGACCGCAGAGCCCACCTCACTGACAAAAGGCAAAGGAGGAAAAACCCAACACCCAACCCCAACCAACCAATTTTCCCTTGCAACCACTGCAATCGTGTCTGCCTGTCCCGCATCGGACTGGTCAGCCACAAACGAGCCTGCAGCTGACGTGGACTTTTTTACCCCCTCCATAAATCTTCGTCCGCGAAGCCAAGCCAAAGAAGATCAGGAGTGAGTTGTCTGAGAGAAGTCTCGCCATGTACTCGGCCTCCATGATTCTACCCTCAACATGGGCAGAAGCCAGGAAAAAAATCTATTCTAGAGTACGAGTCATGTTGCTTTAAGTAAAAGTAGTTCCCCTCCCTCGGATGTTTCCGCCTCCGTACATCTATCAAATTCAGCTCCTTCATACCGTCAATGGTAGCCCTCACCGTCTTTGTTTTTCTTTGTTGACTTATTGAGGACAGGGTTCAGACAAAAATTAAAATCTCTCCCAACCAAGATGTTCTCTTTTCCTTCTGCCAATGTCAGGAAAGTACCCTGTATAAATTTTTCGTCATGAAAGTTGGGGGCGTATACATTTACTAAGGTCCAGGATTCTGAATATATCTGACAGTGCACCAGTACAAATCTTTCTGTTCTGTCTGTGATCACATTCTGCACTCTCCCTGGAACACTCTTCCCTATCAGAATTTCCACCCCCCTTGCCTTTAAGCAAAATGAGGAGGATATTATCTGGCCCACCCATCCCCTTTTTAGTTTTTGGTGCTCCTGTTCTGTTAAATGTGTTTCCCATCCACGTTCCTCTCAAAATTTTTCTTAAATGTCAGAGCTGAACCCGCATTCACCACTTCAGCTGTCAGTTCGCACCACACTCCGCCTCTACGTTCTCCAAAGGACCTGTCCAATTTCTCTCATTCGTTTATTTTGCTTCCCCTCAGGTGCATCAAAGACCTTCACCTCATCTCCTGTTTGTGATGGCAGATCCCACATTCCCAACGTCCTCTGAGTAAAGCAGTTTCACGTCTGTCCACTAGTGGGGCCATAGTTGGAATATTGTCCTCAGCACCGTGTGACAGGGGAGATGGTGGCAACACTGGAAAGGGTGCAAAAGGATTGGAACATCCAAACTGTGAGGAAGGGTTGAATAAACTGGGCACGAGAATCTTCTACAATTGAGGGACCTGGTTACAATAAATAGGAAGATTGCTTCCTTTAGTGGCAGACTCATCAATCTTAGGTTAGACCACTGGGGAGACAAGGTGAAAAGGGTGGAATTCAGCAGCTGAAAAGATGGTTCAGACAGAAACCCTCTTCACAGCTAAACAGTATGAGGGTACCACTTGATGGCTATGGTCCTCGTTGTGGAATATGAACCAGTCTGGCGAGCCCTTTTTCAACACAACCAGCCCGATGGACATTGATATCATCAATCCTTTGTGATTCTATGCAGCCATTTTCAACAGGAGCCCGACGGCCCCACTGGGGACCACAGCACTTGCTTTCTTTTCACCTTGTGTAACATAAATATTTTTTTATGTAGTCAGTAGGAGAGAAACCTTGATTGATTTTGAGGGAAGGGGGGTCAAAATTTGAGCAGAGACCCAGGAGAGCTGTGGCCAAAATTAAGGTTGAATATGGCTGCTCTGTAGTATATCTTGACAGATCTTTTCAGGCCCTCCGCTGCCCCTTCTCAAAGTGTGAAAAATTCATGTTGCCCGTGGCTTTCTCTTTCTTGGCGAGAAGGCCCCATCACTTCAGCCTTGACTGAACGGTAGCAGGAGGGAAGGATGCTTGCTTTTAACCCTTGCCACACAATGCTGTACTTTGCCATGTGACGTTCTTCAGCTAACATTCAAGGGGATTGAGAAACTACAAAGTACTTAACAACTCCTTAGCTAATGAGAGACTGTGACCTTGCATAAGAGAAAATCTCAAAAATAGCCTGGAACTAATGGTCATTTATCACATAAAACGAGAGTCTATTCCAGAGGTTCAGTGTTCTCAGGGCAGCCAGGCTGAGAAATAGCTTCTTCCCACAGGCTGTGAGATTGAACAGTATCCTGTAACCAAGTAAATCATCCCAAAATACTTGTATTAAAATTATATCATTATGTACATACCTGATTATTATGTGCTGTGGTCCAGAGAATTATTGTTTTGTCGGATTATATATGTATAAATCAGATTTTAGATTGTTTTTATATTTTAGACATGCAGCACATTTCAGCCCACGAACCTGTGCCACCCAATTACGTTTTGAAGGGTAGGAGGAAACCGGAGTCCCCAGGGGGAAAACCCATGCAGACACGGGGAAAACGTACAAACTCCTTACACACAGCACGGAACTCGAACCCCGGTCCCAATCGCTGGCGCTGATCACTATAAACGATAAAAAGGTTTACCTTATCATAGATCTGCTGAGATTATCCTTCAACTCATTTTTATATCCAGTCTTGCATAGCGAAACCACTCTTGTTGAGATGAAACAGATTATCCAGCGTGCCTAACTTTATCTTGGGACCCAAAAATTGGTTTAGCATTTTAAATGAGATTGTACAATTGTTTTGTTAAAAATCTTCCATGCGTGCACCGATCGCATTCACATAGCGTTCCAGTGTGAAATGTCAGGTAAAAACCTACATCGGAACAGCACATCCTGGGACATATTCTCATGATGCTATTTCTTTATTGATTTATACCTTCATGAACAAATATTGCTTAGATTTTAATTTGCAAAAAAAGTATTCACCACTTTTTGAGATGAGTTGATTGACAGTAAATGTTTCAAACAGGTAGCGGTAAATGTTTTTTCTAGAGAGATCACAATGTGATTGAGTCCTTGGGTAAATGTCCAACATTTATGGTGTAAAAGTCAAAATAAACAGCGATCAAGTGACTGAATTTTTCCCCAGTCTTTCTGAAACTTCGAGCATTTAGCAGAGCAGAGTAAATGTTCCCAGTTATTGTCCAAGGGGGCTGTGTTGATGGTTCACAGGCTTGGAAGAAATTTGAAGGTATAAATTAAGAGAAGGTGGGTTGGGTCTGTGGGGAAGAAAGTTGAGGGGTGATTTAATGGAGATATTCAAAACCAGGGGATTGCAGGAATGTTCAGAGAGACAGGAGGGCCAGTAACTAGAGGGGACAGGTTCAAGGCAGCAGATAGAAGAGAATGAGGAGGGTTTTGGGTTTTTTAAACAGCAGTACAGCTTGAGAGGATGATGGAAGTGGATTCAATTTGGGGCACTGTGTATACACATGGAAGGGAAATGTGGTACTAATTGGATTAGCCTTTCAAAGAGCTGTAGAAAATGGTAGCTGTTTGTGCAAGGAATGCTGTCTTAAGTATAGCCAAGTATTCCATGGATGTTACTGTATCAAAGAAAGCATCAGCTGGATTCAGAATTGCAAATTTGGCATGGTTTGCTCAAAGCTATTACAGTGTCAGCGACTCAGGATTCGAATCCAGCTCTTCTATTAGGCATTTGTACGTTCTCCCCATGACCTCTGGGTGCTCCGGCTTCCTCCCACTCTCCAAAAATGGGCGGTGTTTGTATGTTAATGGGCATATTTGGGCAGCTCGTGGACCAGGAGGCCAGTATGTCAAATTTTTTTCAAAATGTTTAACCATGTCCATACATTGTGTTCATGAAGGGAGTCCATCATAGCTGTGGACCGTGCTATTGGACGAGAGACTGACGAACAAAAGCCAACCAGACACTCCCGTCTGTATGGAATAACCACAGCGTACTCACGGTGTCCTCCAGGTAATGTCTTCCTTTGGATCCTGGATGTCCTAAATGTAATTAACTAGGTTGGTTAGGGTTAGAATTGAACTCATGCTACTATAGGTGTTTTGTTTGGAATGACTGGTGCCATCACTGCAGATTATAACTTTCAAACTTTACATTCCTCTAGTTTCTCAAACGCTGACTCCATTCCCTCTGTAGAGACAATGATAGCTGATTCAAAATTCTCAGTATTTTCACATCTTCCCACAACCTCCCTCCTACACATCTCCTACAGATTTTGTGCTGTCTTCTCCCCTTCGATTCTGGACTCTCATATTTTAATCACTGCACCCAATACTTTTAGCTTCCAAAGCCCTGTGTGAGTACCTTCCATCCTTCACCTTTGCCTCCTCCTTTCAGGCCTTCCTTAAAGCAGGCTTCTCTAAACCAAGGTTTGGATCGTGTCTGCTGTGGTCTGATTTCACCTGAGCAAAGGTGCAGTGGAAATGTGCGTTGTTTCGTGAGGACACACACACACACACACACACACACACACACACACAATAATGTCTGTTTGGATTGATTTTAATAGGGCAGAACTACTGCGCTGTGAACAATGGAGGCTGCACTCATCTGTGCCTGGCAAAACCTGGTAGCCGATCTTGCCGCTGTCCCGATACTGCAACACCTGTCAGCTGCGTGGAGTCAAAATAACAGCTGAGTGTTTTGGGATGGTCTCATTACTGCGAAGAGCCAAACCCTTTTCTCAGAAGCCAAACTCTGCCATGAAAATCCTTTAAAAATATCAATTTTAATTTGTTGCTTTTAAATTAATTTTCTAATTTGGATATTAATTCACTTTTATATAAAATTGCAACTGTAAATATGTTTTCTTACAGTTCACCAATTTGTATTGTGCATGATGTTTAGTTCATGATGCTTCACTGTTCTGTTAATTCACCACAAATGAAACCAACACACCAGATAATATGTTATACTCTGTACAGCTTTTCAAAATATAGCAAACAAAATAAAATCCAACAATTTTTTTGTACATTTTTGCCCTTGCAAAATTTTGATCCCTATTCTGGTCTTGAGGTTACTAAAGCTGGGGTGCAGTTGCAAACAGGGCCATCACACGTCACTGTTCCTTGCAGTTGGATAATTATCGTATTACTTCTTGCCTGACCAGATTGATATTTATTAAACATCCCTGCTGCATCCATATTGTGAAGTTTCTGTTTAAATGAAGCTATCCAGAATTCCAGTTCAAGTTTGTTGTCACATTCTACCTGGTACAGTGAGTAGGGAGTGGTCCTGCAAGTCCAATTTTAATATTCTTGCAGCCGTACAGGCCTAAAGCACAATTACAGAGCAAAGTTGCAATGGAAAACGATCAATTGGGACAAAGCAAGGGTAGCATGAGGCCACTGTTGTGGGGCTCGTTCAGGAGCCTGATGCTGTAGGAATGAAATTATCTTTGAGCCTGTTGGTATGTTTCCCCGACACACTTTTGAATTTTCTTCCTGAGGGGAGGAAGGAGAAGCGAGTATGTCTGCAGCAGGATGGATCCTTCAGTATGTTTGCTGTCCAGGCAGCAAGAAGTGTTTAGTTGTGGGGGGGGGGGTGGTGTAAAGAAGGGGGAGGTTAACGAGATGTTCTGACCTGCATTTCACCACCTTCTGCAGCTTTGCAACAATTAAGAAATTTAGAAGTTAATTCATAATCTGGTGGAATTTGCCAGCTGCAGTACCCAAAACATTGCTGCCTTGTTTTTCCTTTCCCTCCCACTCCTGACCTTATTTTTTTGAATGTCAGGGAGACACACTGTAGGTTTATAGTGTTTAACATACAGATTGAACTGGTACAGTTATAAAGAAATGTGGGGGTGAGTGTTCACGTCCTTAAGACTATGAAAGTGGGACAAAAAATGAATTAGTTTATATACTTTAAAAAATACCTGGATCACAGGCTTTAGGGATTACTACAACAAGGAAGTTAAATTAAACTTTTATGTCCCTGTTAAAAACCTGAGCTGGAATTTTGCTTTCGGAGATGAGTTGGCTGACAGACGTTGTGGATCCTAATCGTGCAGGGACATGGAAGCATCAAGGATTGTTCTCCTGGGCAGGGAGGCTAAATGGACGTCAGAGGTTATCAAAGATTTCAATAGAGTGGACAAGAAGGAACCTCCAAAGGGTGGGACGCTTAATTAGCTGAGGTCACATTTTAAGGTAGTTGACCAAAAAACAAAAGGGGGAGAATGAAGAGATGTTTACCTGGCCATTACATTCCAAAAGGAATCATTAGTGGCAGTCGAGAGAGAATTTTATGAATACTTAAACATTGACTGGGCTCTGGGGAAAGACCAGTGAAAGTAATGGATAGCTTGTTCAAAGGTCCACGGCTTGATGGTTGGAGACATTCAGGGTTGTTCTCAGATCGGAAGCCTGTGATCCGTGTGGTACCGCAGGGATTGATGTTGGAGCCACTCTTCTTTGTCATCCAAGGTGTTAAATATAAAACAATGTAGTTTACTATGATTAATAGGCTTGCAGATGACACCAGAATTGGTGGTAAAGTGGATTGTGAAGTAAGTTACGTATGATTTAAACCAGGTCTAGATCTACTGGGGAAAAAAACGGGGCAAGGAATGGCAGATAAAATTGAACTTGGACACGTATGAAATGTTTCTCTTTAGTAGGTTAAACCAGGGCAGGAATGGAAGGGCCAATGAGTTGGGGAGACGGGTACGGAGTACCATGAAAGTGGTGATGAAAGTAGACAGGGTGGTGAAAAGGCTCTTGACTCACTTGCCTTTATGGGTCAGGCCCTTGAGTGCAGGAGCAGGGAGGTCATGATGCAACTGTACAGGGTGAATAAACAAGAAGTCTTCAGATCCTGGGGTCACAGAAGGTTGCACAATACCCCTAGAAATGAAAGCGCAGTTGATGTTTCGAGCCAGAGACCACCTTTGGGTGTGTTGGTACAGTGTCTGGGGGGGGGGGGGGGGGGGGGGGTTGTTATTGACGTTGGTGAGACTGCAGTTGGAGTATTGTGAGCAGTTTTGGTCACACAGCTGTAGGAACTCTATCAAGATGGATAGAGAGTGCAGAAAAGATTCACGAAGATGTTTCCACATGGGTGGTTTTGAATTGTCAGTAGAGGCCGAATTAGCTGAGACATTTCTTTCCGGAGTGCAGGACCTCAACAAGGTTTATAAAATCACGTGGGGTATTTATAAGGTCTTCCCGGAGTTTGTGAATCTAAAACTAGAGGGCATAGATTTAAGGTAAGAGGGAAAAATTTAAAAGGGACCTGAGGGGCACCTTCTTCACACGGAAGGCATTGGATACATGGAACAAGCTGCCCGAGGAAGTGGTAGAGGTGGGGAGGCAATTGTACTGTATGAAAGACATTGAGATGGGGAGGTGGATTAAAAAGGTTTAGAGGGATATGGGCCGAATGCAAGTGAATGAGAATAGCATGAGCCAGGTGGGCCAAAGGACCTATTTCCATCTCCATGTTGTGGAACTCTGAGCTGACAGATCCTTAAAGATATACTAGTGTTTTTTTTTTGGATAAGAACAGGCCACATGCCCGCACCCTGGCCACATAAAAACTGGTGTGAGACGGACATCCCAGTGTCGGTGGGATGCTGATGGAAGGGTTTGCAGAGGGAGGTTGCAGGGAGACAATGAGGAGTCACAGACTGGCAGTGGAAGCAGTGGGTGTGAGCCAGGCCAGGGCCACGTGCAACAGAAACCTACTGTCCCCTGGCTCGTCACCCATACGGAAGCGGAGCAACTTAATTCACGGGCTGATATCCGGGGCCAGGGCACTTGATCTGAACTCTCATGTTGGAAGTGCAACTGAGGAACTTGCATTCAATGTACTTGACTCTTGACTGCCTGTGTAGGGGACAAGGCTGGTCTAGTATTGAGAAAAGAGATGTGCTCTCCAGAGCTGGAGAAGGTCAGCATCCCCAGGTATGAGTGAATACTTTAAACAGGCTTAATCAATATATTATGAGGGATTGTTCTCCATTCGCAGACCCCTTCGTCCTTTGTGAAAACTTCATTAATCCAACATACTCGGCAGATATTGGATGGTATTTTAATTAATACTTCATCAAAACACTTTAATTCACATTTTTATAGATGTCACAGTAGTATAATTTTCAAGCCAACCCACTGAATTTCAAAGGATCTTGGAAACTGGGCCCCAGTGAGTTTAACTGGAATTCAGGAACCAGGGCTCTGTTCTTCAACAGGAGTTTAGGTATTGGGCTTTTTAATCAGCAACTTTGGAAACTGGGCCCCAGTGAGTTTGAAAATGGGGACCCAGTAAGTGAAACACCCCCCTTGGGGCCCAGGGGCCCACAGAGTTTAACAGTGCAACATTAAAATGGGCCCAGCTCCACTGAGTTTCATGGGATTGTGGGAACCATGTCCCAGTGAGTTTAACAAGGGAAAGGGCTCCAGGTGGATTTAAGGGCAAAGCAGGTTCCCTGTTTTTGGCTGGATGGGGATTGGATCTGGCGAGCCTGCTGCCAGAGTTCCTGAACAACCCAGATCGCAGAATGTCAGTGTTGTTCTAACTGCTTTGCCAGAGTAATGGTGTGTAATGTCATTGGCGAATGAATCTAGAACCAGCAACTGATGGCTTTATAAGTTCAAATTCATTGTCCGAGTACATACCTTGCATCACATAACAGCCCTGAGATTCTCTTTCCTGAGAGCCAGGCAGAATATCTGCCAGTAGTGTTTTTAAAAAAAGCTGTACTCAAGAAAAGATGTAAAAGAGAAATGTAAACAAGCTGTGCAATTCAGAAAATTAATATTCAATAATAAATTGTGCAAGGAGTCCTTCAATGAGTCTTTGAGTTTGTTATTTTGAGTTAGGTACCTGATGGTGGAGGGGTAGCAACTCTTCCTGAACCTGGTGGTGCAAGTCTTGAGGCACCCATACTTCTTTCCTGATGGCAGCAGCGAGAAGGGGGCGCGTGCCGGCTGCTGTAGATCCCTGCTCTCCCGATGGCAGCGTTACATGTAAATTTCCTCAGTGGTGGGGAGGGTTTTGGCAGTGATGTACTGGGCTGTGTCCACCACCTCTTGCAGGGCTTTCTGCTCAGAGGTATTGATGCCCCCACTCCAGGCCGCGATGCAGCTCGCTTTCTACTGCACATTTGTCAAAGTTTCCACGTCATTACCAAACCTCTGGAAGCTTCTGAGAAAGTAGAGGCATGGACATTCTTTCTTTACAATGGCACAAGTACGTTGGGTCCAGGAAATAGTGTCTCCCCGGAATTGAAATTTGCTCACAGATGAGGTTAATGATAATGCATTTTCCTTCTAGAAATTGCTGAGAAAGACTTGAATGAAGTAATAAACTTCCACATTTGTGCAGTAAAACTCCAATAATCCAGCACCCTTGTGACATTGGAGGAGCTAGACTGGAAGGTTCTCCTGGAGTTCTGGGTAAGTGATAGGATAGCATTGTCATATACAACAGTACAATGTACAGATGCACCGAAGTTCTTGGTGGAGTCGAAAAGATGTGTAAATTGCATCAACTAACTGGGTGGTACCGATAGCGCAACCACCAGTGATCGCGACTGGGCTTGGTATCCCACATTGTCTGTCGGGAGTTAATACGATCTTCCACGATAAAAAACGTACCGAGGTTGTAAGTCATTTGGGTGTAATTGGGCTGAAAGCACCAGTTACCATGGTGTATGTCTAATTTTTTTTTAATCCATATAGCAAATTATCACAATATCCCAAGACAGAAAAAGATGCAATAAATATAAAAGTGTAGATATACATGTTCTGAAGATTGGAGGTGTAGACAGTGAAGAAGGTTTTCAAAGCTTGCAGAGGGCTCTGGGCCAGCTGGAAAATGGACTGAAAAATGGCAGATGGCTTTGAATGCAAACAAGTGTGAGGTGTTGCATTTTGGAAGGACAAACCAAGAAAGGACAGACATGGTAAATGGTAAGGCACCGAGGAGTGGGGTAGAACTGAGGGACCTGGGAATACAGATACATAATTCCTTGAAAGTGAAGTCACAGGTGGATAGGGTCATAAAGAGAACTTTTGGCATATTGGCCTTCATAAATCAGTATTGAGTACAGGAGTTGGACATTGGTGACTCCAAATTTAGAGTATTGTGTGCAGTTTTGGTCACCAAACTACAGGAAAGATGTATGAAAGGCTATTTAATTCTTTTAGGCAGCGTGAATGGTGTAGTGGTGAGTGCAACGCCTTTAAAGTGCCAGTGATGGGAACTGGGGTTCGAATCCCATGCTGTCTGTGAGGAGTTGGTTCGTTCTTCCTGTGTCTGCGGGAGTTTTCCCCGGGGACTCTGATTTCCTTCCACTGTTCAAAATGTACTGGAGGTTGTAGGCTAATTGGATGTAAATGGACAGCATGCTGTATGTCATATATATTATCTATCAGATTGAAAGAGTGCTGAGAAGATTTACTAGGGTGTTGCCCGGACTTGAGGCAGCAGCGAGAACAGAGCATGTGCTGGGTGGTGTGGATCCTTGATGATTGCTGTTGCTCTCCGACAGCAGGGTTCCCTGTAGATGTTCTCGATGGTGGGGAGGGGTTTGCCTGTGATTGTTTTTACTTACTCTAATCGCTTGACTGGTCATTCTTCATGAGTTAAGTTATAGGGATGTGTTGCATATCACACTGCTTTTAACATGATCAGGATGATGAGAAAGTCAGTGAGAAACCACTTCCTCAAGGGAAATCTTGAACCTGACAGGTGGGGTGAGATAACTTGAAAGTGGATCCAGTCTGATGTTTGGAGACGTACCTTCACAAAATCTGGTTGGAAATTGAACTTGTTCTCCAAAACCTTTGAAAGCTGAAGGACAATTTAAGGCAGATTGATAGATTTTTGTTAAGCAAAAGAATTAAAAGAGCTTCCTGGATAGTGAGATTGGGTAGACAGAGATAAATTATCAACAAGTGTTATTGGAGTGAAACAGGAAAGTCTACAGACGCAGTGATTATAGTAAATGCACAAAATTGCTGGAGAAACTCAGCAGGTTCCACAACTGCCAGACCAGCTGAGTTTCTCCAGCAACTTTGTGTCATTTTATTGGAGTTGTTTTCTTTTATAAACTCTGGGTCAAATGGTTAACATTAACCATTCGATAGAAAGCTATAGGAGATTTAGGGAATAAACAGCTGCAATTTGGTCAGGGAAAATTGGCGTAGCGGGTTAGCCCAATGCCTTTACAGCGCCAGCGATCGGGACCGGGGTTCGAATCTCGTGCTGTCTGTAAGGAGTTTGTACATTCTCCCCATGTCTGTGTGGGTTTTCCCCAGAGGGGGTCTGGTTTCCTCCCACTGTTCAAAAACGTACCGGGGTGTCGATTAATGGGAAGCACGGACTCATGGGCCGAAATGGTTTGTTTCCGTGTTGCATGTCTAAATTAAAAAATTCAAAGGCTTTAAGTTCTTGAAGCTGAAACTCAACTTGAGTAAGAGGATCTGGTGGTGGGAGAAGAGGATCTGGTGGTGGGAGAGTGGAATGAGCTGCCATTTGATGTAGTGAATGCAGATTCAAGCCTGAGTTTTAAAAATAAATTGGATCAGTACATGGATAGGAGAGGTCTGGAGGGATATGGAATGGGAGTGGGACTAGCTAGTTTTATTGGTTGGCACAGACCAGAAGGGTTGAATGGCCTGCTTTTCTGTGCTGTATGTCCATATTCATTGTACTCCAAGAGACCTGAGCATTAGTATCATACTCAGGCCCTCAGATGCACTCACAAACAGGCACAACAGCAGTTTTAATTTACGTTTAATTGAGAGATACAGCACAATAATAGCCCACACCGCCCAAATACACCAATAAACCTACTAACCCTGCATGTTTCTGGTACGTTAGAGGAAACCCATGCAGGCACTGGGAGAGCATACCAACTCTTGACAAACCGCGTTGGATTTGAACTGAGGTTGCTGGTGCAGTAAGTGCCACTGATTGAAATTAATCAAAGTTGCGAGGGTTTCTGCTGCCTCCACTCTCTGGCCTCCCGGTAGCCTGGAGTGTGAAAATGGTTGGAAAATGATAAGCAAATGGCAAGTTGGTGGAGGAAGTGAAAGAAGAAAGGCGCCATGGCAGGAGGAACTCGGCAGGTCACTTCTGCGGAGGGAAAGGGAAAGTCAACATCTCAGATCTTTGTCTTAGCTCAAAAGGTTGACTCTCCCTTCCCCTCCGCAGGTGCTGCCTTGCTCGCTGACTTCTGCCACCAGCGAGTTTTTTTTTGTTGTTGCCAATTCCGACACCCATGTCTCCCAGCATAAAAATCATAATTTGGCACTCAAGTGCACTTTGCAAACCTGTGTTCTGTTTTAACGATTTGGAGCACCTAAGATTTAAATGTGGAGACCTTCACAATGCGTTGCAGGATATTTTTATCTTGCTTGTAAAACTGTGCTACACAATGTGCTGAGCATTTGGAATGATTACAAGATTCAATAAGATCCAGATTTCTCTGAGTCATCCTGTATCTGACCAATGTTCAGTTGTGAATCAGACATTTTGCACTCTTCATTCCAAATGGATTGATCCCACATTTTTATGTGGGCATGTCAGATTAGAAATCTAAATATTGCACAGCAGTCAGTAAGATACGTTGGCGTAGCGGTTAGTGCAATGCCTTTACAGCGCCAGCGATCGGGACCAGAATTCAAATCTCACGCTGTCTGTAAGGAGTTTGTACGTTCTCCCTGTGTCTGCGTGGGTTTTCCCCAGGGGCTCCGGTTTCCTCCCACCGTTTGAAACATACCGTAAATTGGGCGGCACGGGCTCGTGGACCGAAAGGGCCTGTTATCGCGCTGTATGTTGAAATTTTAATTTTTTTAATTTGTAGTTTAGTCTCTTTAGTTGTGTCAGGCCCAGGCATTTATGTAATTATTTGATACACGCCAGTCCGATGGGCTTTTGAAAAACTTGTCATTTTGCCTTGATCCAGTTGTTGTTCTGTTGTTTACTTCCAGCTGGCAGACGTGACATTTTTCATGAAATTGCCTGCTGTTGCGACAAACTCCCGCTGTGGAGACCAAGACAAGACTCGATATTCCTTTATGGTCATGCACAAGGAATGCACAGCAGTTGAAGACACACACAGAGGTACCGCTATCAAGACAAACGAGAGTGCAAGTCTCCGTTGAACCCACCGCCCACTCCGATGCTGCCGCCTGCCGTGTCCCCCTGTCCCTTCCGTCGCACAAAGCCCTTCAAAAAGGTTGCAGACACAGCCCAGGACATCACGGACAAAATCCTCCTCACCATAGAGAACATCTACGGAGAAACACAGCCGTCGGAGAGCAGCAGCAATCATCAAAGACCCACACCACCCAGCACACGCTCTGGTCTCGCTGCTGCTATCACAAGACTCGCACCACGAGGTTCAGGAACAGCAGCTACCCCTCCAGCATCAGATTCCTAAAAGACAAACTCAATCAGGGATTCATTTAAGGACCCTTTTACACTTAATTGATGTTTTTTTTTCCTCTCTGTATTGCAGTTTGTGCACATTTTTCTGCACTGGCACACGTTCCGTGGTATAGGGTGTCTGGGGACTCGTTGAGTTTCCCGGGCTGGTTCAAGATATCAGAATTGTAGTTGGAAAGTTCAATTCTCCACCTCAATATCTTGTCGGTTTTGATTTTCCCTCACTGCTGGTTGTTGAACATGAAAGCCACCGTCCTTTGGTTGGTCACCATGATCAATCGTTTGCCAGCAAGGTAGTGTCTCCAGTGCCTCACAGCCTTGACAATGGTCTGGGCCTCTTTCTCAACAGAGGAGTGTCGAATTTCAGGGCCCTGTAGGGTGTGTGATAAAAAGGTGACAGGTCTGCCCACCTGGTTAATTGTAGCAGCCAGAACAAAGTCGGCTTCATCGTTCTCCACCTAGAATGGATGGATTCATCCACCGTGTGCATCATGGCTTTGGCAATGTCTGCCTTGATGCAGCTGAAAGCTGCATGGGCATCTGGTGCAGGGGAAAGGAGGTGGATTTAATGAGAGGGTGGACCTTGTCCACATAATTGGGGACCCATTCAGCATAGGAGAAGAAGCCCAGGCACCTTTTCATGGCTTTGAGGCCATGGGGAAAGGGGAGTTCCAAAAGCGGGCACATGCATTCGGGGTTGGGGCTAATGATTCTGTTCTCCACGACGCAGCAAAGGGTGGCCAGGTGGGTCGTGCGAAATACACATTTAGCCTTATTTTACATGAGGTTAAGGAGTCTGGGGTCTGGAGGAATTTTTGGAGGTTGGCGTCATGGTCCAGCAGGTCATGGCGACAAATTGTGACCTTGTCCAGATATGGGAATGTGGCCTGGGGTTCATTCTGGTCTACCATTTGGTCCATCTCCCACTGGACGACTGAGACGCCATTAGTGATGCTGAAGGAAGCCCTCAGGAAATGGTAGAGGCAGTCATCCACCTCAAAACCAGTTCATTGGCGGTCCTCAGGGCGGATGGGGATACGCTGACTTTAGGTCAACGGTGGGGAAAACGCAATATTGTGCGATTTGCGGGGAGGAGGTATGCGTCCAGCTGCGTGTATCTGTTAATGGTCTGACTGTAGTCAATGGCTATCCTGTTTTTCTCCCTGCTCCTCGCCACCATCGCTTGGGCTTTCCAAGGGCTGGTGCTGACCTCATTGAGTAGCCATTGTACCTCTGACCTAATGAAGGCCCTGTTCCCCAGCATTGTACCACCTACCTTTGGTGGCGAAAGGTTTACAGTCAGGGGTGAGGTTAGCGAACAACGGTGGAGGGGTGATCTTGAGGGTTGAGAGTTCGCAGGTCATGTGCCCTGGGCTGTCTTGGCTGGGAATGGTGGTTAGATTATCGCTGATAGAGCAGAGCGGGTGACTTAAGAATTGCTGGTTACAGACAGGGAGTGGGCCCCATTGAACTCCATGCTTTTAAGGTGGCTTGGAAGTCCAGTCTCAGTAGCGCAGCAGCGCAGGCCTTTGACAGCACCAGGAGTTTAAAGACTTTGTAGAGTCATTGCAGTGGTCACACTGAGCTTCAGTGCATCCTCAGCATATAGTCCTGCACCCTGGAATGCGCCAGTCAGCAGGCATCCCCTCATGACACAGGAAAGTAATGAGTTTCGGACAAACCAGGGTGGGTCTTTCACCAGGTTGATGACCTTTCAGCAGTAGCTGGTGTCCGTCTTGATGTGCATCCCCAGGAAGACACGCTGAGATCTGTAATGCAGCTGTTCAAGGTGAACCTAGTCACAGACCACCACCACCCCCCCCCCCCACCCCCTTCCAGATCTCAGTGTAAATGGAATGGTTTAATGTCCTCTGCAGGATTAGCTGGGTACGACAGGCTGCTGTTGGTTTTATTGAAGCGACATCGATCTAAATGTAACAGGGATAGATGTGCTGGAGAAACTCAGCAGGTCACGCAGCTTTATGGTGAGGATATGAGCAAAAAGCTGGCAGGTGTACCCTGGCCCAGGTCACCCCACGGGCCTGACCCCCAAAAGAATATTTAGGCACCCACCTGCTTTTTGCTCGTACCTTGATGAAGGCCTCAGGCCCAAAACGTTGGTTTATGTCACTTTGCTCCCTGACCTGCTGAGTTTCACCAGCAATTTTGTGTATTTAACAGATGTAATCAATAGACTTCTCCAGGGTTAGGACAGACAGTTACGCTCCAAGTTATGGTTTTTAGACTGCAGTGTTGGGAAGATCGCGGAAAAAGTTAACGTAATTACAGCCCAAGTGGTCGATCACAGTGAGCACCTTTTCAGACTGCAAGTGCCTGAGTGCAACAGTCCCAGGGGTTGGGCGTGGAGTAGAGTGGATGTCCAACAAGAAATTTTCTGGTACAATTTACACTGCAGATTTTCTTCAAAAAGTTGGAGGGGTCCTGCAGGATAAATCACGGGGCAAGAATTGACTCCAAATTCCTGCTCGTTCCCTTTTAGACGGTCCATGCAGCAGAATAATTCCTTATTGTGCCGTTACGTGTCTGCAGTCTAAAAACCATTATTCATTTAAAGTGTTTCTCCTACCTTGGCAGTACTTCAGCACTGCACTAAATGGATGAAAGCAGAGAATTGATCCAAGGCAGCAGTGATGGAAAGAGATCGTGTCTATTGTTGGGTGACTCTGGGTTCACTGCTATTGAAACAACAACCAGAAATCAATGAAACCACTTTGCAGATGGTAGTCTTGTAGCGCGTGTATGATTTAAAGATGTATAAAGTTCCCACAGGTTCCTAGGCTAATTGATTGTGTATCTCAGAAGGCAAAATATTTGGTACAGATTTCCAAATTGTTATATTACCACAGAAAGGATTTGCATTCACCCAGAGTTTTATCACAGATTGCTCAGGCAGTCCTCACAGTCAGGGATCAAAAGATCCAAATTTTTGAGTGTGTCCACTAAACTAACCACAATTAGCTCAGGCTTGTTATCTGGAGCCAACTGGAGGAAGGATTCACAAGTGATCAATTATCCATAGCCATAAACAATTTATTTAACTCCTGGCTACTTAATCTGAGAGACTTATTTCCAACTCTCTAGAATGGTGGGAGACTAGCAATGGGAAAGCCTGCTGCATAGGTTGGGGTAACAAACCTCCATGAGTTCAAGACTAATCTCCAGGAAACGGCTGCCAGCACACCAAAGGGCTTCAGAATGAAATTTGTTTGTTCTCTTAGCATAAACACATTTAAAATTAAAAAAGGTTTGCTTTCTAAATTACCCAAGAAGGCAGACAAATAGATTTAGCTCAGATGGACAACCTGGTAAGCATAGACCTTGGACCAAAGGGTCTATCTCCATGGTGTATTGTTCCATGATTCAAGGAGGTATTGAGAGGATGGATGTGTTGTTTGACCAATGGTGTGAGAGTGGAACCGTGCAGGATGAGGAGTGACATGTTGATTAACCAATGGTGTGGGAGGAGAAATTCATTATGAAGAGTGACATGTTGATTAACCAACGGTATGGGAGAGGGGGTGTGCATTATGAGGAGTGACATGATGATTAACTAATGTAGTGGGAGAGGGGGTGTGCATTATGAGGAGTGACATGATGATTAACCAATGGAGTGGGAGAGAGGGAGTGCATTATGAGGAGTGATATGTTGATTAACCAATGGTGTGGGAGAGGGGATGTGCATTATGAGGAGTGACATGTTGATTAACCAATAGTATGGGAGAGATCCAGGGCAGCACAACCTCAAGTTCATTCAAATTTATTGTCACTCATTCCAAGGAAGAGTAAGAAAGTTTATTTTGTGTGCAATCCAGCTAGTCAACCCATAGTACAACAATTAAAAAACAGGACAGAGTTCCGGAGAGTGGTTCATTAAAATAGAGCAAAGGCAACATTATTTCCTGGAGTGAGATTCATTCAGGAGTCTGACAACGGCAGGAAAGACACTGTCCTTGAATCTAGCAATGCATTATCTTACACTGGTGAATCTTGTTCCCAACAGGAGGAAGCAGAAAAGAGAGTTGCCTGGGTGGGATGACTCTTTTAATGCATTAGCTGTTTTTCTGCAGGAAGTGCAGGGGTACTTTCAGTGATGCATCCACTAAAGTTGTTGATGGATGCAGGTGGCATGGAAATTCCCTCAGGCTTCCGAGGAGGTCAAGGCACTGCTGAATTTTCTTGGCCGTCACTTTGACGTGGTTGGACTGGGGCAGGCTGATGGAGATGTTTACAGCCAAGAACTTAAAGCCTCCACCTCAGTGCATTGAAGCAGTCAGGAGAGTAAGCACTGCCTACCTCGCTCCTTGTATGACTGACCCACTCCTTGGTCCTGTCCTCAATGAGGGAGAGGTTGTTGTCTTGGCACCAAGCCACAAGTTCCTCTTAATGAGGAGGGTAACCTGTTACAAACTGGGGGCAAGGTATTAATGGGAGGAGAGTCATTTGATCTTACGCCCTCTTTCATGGGTTCAGGATTGGCAAACGTTATGAAATGCTTCTGAAATAATTTACTGACATGTATATTTTTAGGAGAACCAGAGCACCCCGGTAAAAACCCATGAGATCACAGTGAGAACATCTATGATGTCCATAGACGTCACTGAACCATAGGACACGACAGCACAGAAATGGGCCCTTTCACCAAGCTCTCATTCTACCTAGTCTCACTGACCTGCTCCCAGTCCATAACCCTCCATACCCCTCCCATCCATGTACCTGTCCAAATTATTCAATGTCAAAACTGAGTCCACATTTACCAGTTCACCCAGCAGTTTGTTCCATGTCCCCACCGCTCTTTGTGAGAAGAAAATCCCCTTCATGTTCCACTTAAATATTCCCCTTTCCACCCTGAACACATGTCCTCCGGTTTTTATCTCTTCTAACCTCAGTGGAAAAGCCTACTTGCATTTATTCTATTGAAACCCTCAAAATTTTGATTGCCTCAATCACACTATCTTGTATTATGGTTGGCGTAGCGGTTAATGCAATGCCTTTCCAGCGCCAGCGATCAGGACTGGGGTTCGAATCCCAAGCTGTCTGTAAGGAGTTTGTACATTCTCCCCTGTGTCTGTCTGGGCTTTCCCCGGGAGCTCCGGTTTCCTCCCACCATTTGAAACATGCTAGGTTAATTAGGTGTAAATTGGGCGGCATTAACTCATGGGCCAAAATGGCCTGTTACCGTGCTGTATGTCTCATTTATTTTTAATTAAATCTCCCCTCAGTCTTCTATGCGCCAGGGAATAAAGTCATAACCTGTTTAACCTTTACCTGTAACTCAGTTCCTGAAGTCCGGGGAACATCCTAGTAAATCTTCTCTGCACCCTTTGAATCTTACTGATATCTTTCCCATGGTTAGGTGACCCAAAACTGCACACAATGCTCCAAATCTGGGCTCACCAATGTCTTTTTCAACTTCACCATAATATCTCAACTCATGCTGAATACTTTGATTTATGAAGCCCAATATGCCATAAGTTCTCTTTATGAAACTATCGCCTTCGTTGCCACTGCCAGGGAATTATGTATCTGTATTCCCAGATCCCTCTGTTCTACCGAACTCCTCAGTGCCCTACCATTCACCGTGTATGTCCTTTCTTGGTTTCTCCTTCCAAAATGCAACACCTCACATTTGTCTGCATGGAATTCCATCTTCCACCCATTTTTTCAGTTGGTCCAGATCCCCCTACAACCTTTGAAAGCCTTCCTCGCTGCTCATGACACCTCCAGTCTTTGTGTCACACAGGTCAGGATTGAATCCAGATCACTGGAGCTGTGAGACAATGGCCATAACAGCTGTGCCTGTCGGGAGTGGGAGTTAAATCAACCCAGCAAACCAAGGCTTCGGATAGGGGATGTTGGAGATGGTGGGGGTTTGTTACATGTGCACAAAGTATTAAATGAGAAAATGGAAACTGATAAATAAGAAAAATTCGACCCAAATCACCAAATTTATTTTCTATGAAATGGCATAAAATACAGGTCGAATACCTCTTATCTGAAATGCCTGGGACCAGAAGTGTTTCGGATTTTGGAATATCATTTTAAAAATGCACTCATTCACTCAGACAAAGATACATGCATTCACATTACAAATAATTACTTACGCATCTCCACTTCTTGCGCTCAGTCCTGTTCTCCGATCGGGATTTCTGAACTCTATTACCTTATGGGACCACGGATGAAAAAGGTTTTGGATTCTGGATCCTTTTGGATTTCAGGTATTCGGATAAGGGGTACTCAATCTGTAGTTTTTAAATCTCTTCATTGTCTCTGTACAGTTAGCTGAAGACTATCAGAAAAGTTGTGATTTTTTTTCTAAAATGAATTGACTCCTTGTTAGAATGTTAATTTATTTGATTTCATTAACTATGGCAATGCAAAGGATTGTATTGGAATATCCTGGTCCAACCAAGCAGATGCTAAAGCCAAGAAAGTGTCTTTCTAACTTCCTTGGAAGCCTGGAGAAATTTGGCGTTGACACATTTCTCTTAACGCAGGATAAAAAGTATCCTGTCCTAATGCACCACCGCCTGGTTCCAGAACTGCTCTGCTCAAGACCTCGAACTTGTAGAGAGTTGTGAACCCAGCTCAGGATGTCACACAAATTAATCCTCTGTATTTGGATCCTTGTGTGCAACTCACTTCCTTCTTTCATCACACCCAACATCTCGTAAAGGTGTATCAATTCTATGTCCAGTATCTGGGTGTCGGGGTCTTCATTGTTGTTTCCCTTTATGTGGTGGATCTTGTTCTTGTATTTTTTCTTCACTGGTATTACTGTTTTCTTCATCCCGGACTTGCACATCTTCACCCAGTGGTTTGCTTTACCACAGGCTCTACATTCAGAACCATATGCAGGGCATGTGTTTCGGTCATCGAAGGAGTGTTGTCTGCCACACTTCCTGCAGGTCTTGGGAGTTTGCGCTTTTCTGATTGTTTTCTTTATTGCATCAACCCTTCCTTCTCTTTGCTGTGGGTGGGTCTGCATAGATAGGGATTTCATTGGTGTCCTCATGGCTTTGAAGGCCCTGGCTGTGTCTATACCTTCAACCAGCTTCAACCTATCCTTCTCCATAAGAGACTTTTGCACTTCGGGATTAGTTGATCAGCTAATCTTTCCTCTACATCCTTAAATCTGCATTTTGCAGCAACAATTTTTAGTCAAGCGAGGAAGTTATCAACAGTTTCATCAGTCTCTTGCATTAAGCCTTGAAATTCATAGCTTTTAATTTATGATTAGACCTGGGTTCAAGGTGAAAAGCAAACTTGGCAAATATCTGCTATGGATCATTTTTCTCCACCTCAGTAAGCTCCCAGCTATTAAATAAGTCAAAGCCTCGTTCCCCCATCCAGAGAAGTATATAACTGACCTTCTCTCCTGTTGCTTTTTTAAAATAGCTTTTGAATGCTAAATTGCACTTCTGCTGAAACCTTTTAAACAATTCAACAATGTCTTTAGCCTCCCTGTCCATCACTGGGTGAACTGCTGTTGATCCAGCCATTTTTTCAGTAATGTTTTTTTTCTCTTCTTCCCCTTTGTATTTCAGTGACCTATAATTAATTGTATGGCTTTATTCTTGTTCTCTTATACCACTGCCACCATATTATGTTTCTTGAGTTCTGTTTCTTAGCGACGCAAGATTCAAATAACAGAAGAGACTTTACTTACTGATGTCTTCCACCACTGTTCACACACACTCATATACATACGCCCTACAGTGGTGCACTACAGTTACTACAGTGAGAAGGGTGTAATCTTATGTGGTTACAAAATAGTTCACATTATCCTGACTCTATAACAAACACTACACCTGGCACTTCTGTTTTATTCTTCCACCACCTGCTGTACAATGTGGAGGTTGACTTAACTGCAGAGCGCATAAAACAAAGTTTCTCTCTATGTTTTGGTCTCTCATGGCCCATCCCTTCACAAGCAAAGATGAACACAGTGCCTTGTAGCTCTTCTGTCCTTACAGAACTTTTGTTCTGTTTTCCATAGAGCTTAGGCACCATGAGCCGGGGCAAAGACTTGGAGGCGAGTGCTTGACCAGGACAAACGCCTCCCTCTGGGTCCCATGCCACTGGGCCTGGCTGAGTGCGAGGCTCAACAGCCAGAGTAACATGGGATTGCCCCGCAGTGGTCTGTTCCAAGACCGTGCTCACTGGCCATTGTCCTTACGGATCCTTCGCCCACCAAGTTTGCTGCTGCAGACCGCTAGGGAAACTGTTTCCTCCACTCTGATACAGCTGCCAGCCCCTGCTGCCAGACTAACATGTGCTATTTGCCCATAGCTGGGGCCCTTTCCAGGTACTGACAGCTGGGTGAGCCAAGCCCGGGAATTTGAAGTCAGAGTTACCTTCTCCTAGCCTTTGCCTGAAGAGGCAAAACCTGCAAGGCAGCAGGTGGTTTGAACCCACAGATCCACCCTCAGGAGGAGGGAGCTCCATGTTTTTGTACGTGTCAATAATAAATTCAATTCCGTATCACCATGTGCACAAAATGTAATGGAAGTGAGTGGACAGAATCCAGTTCAGAGCAGATGCCTGGAGAATCCTCTGGCTGTGTGCCTTACAAACCCAAGCTTTATTTAACTAAAATGTTCAAGGAGAAAATAAGAGAATCATTCCCAGCTACTTCTTGGACCTGTGCCCTTGAGAAGAATGTGCTTTCTGTGGTCTTTCTGCAACAGATGTTACAATTCTTGCCAAAGATCCATCCACTGCAGTTCCAGCCACGAGGGAGGTTGCCAACTCTGGAGGAATTCCTTCGTGTCTGATCATGTGACTTCAAACAGCTGACCTGATCTGCCTACAACGGTGACCTTCTGAAGGGTAGGTCCCTGACAGCAGAGTTGTTTCCAGCATGTTTCCTGCTGCCGAGTTAGGGAGGGAGTCATACAGAGACACAGCACAGAAATGGTCCCTTCGTCCCACTGAGCCATTTTCTCTGATCCAACATTAACCAAATGTTTTATTCTCCCCACAATTTCATCAACTCTCCCACACCCCCCCCCCTCAACCGAGTCTCCCAATCATCTCTACGTATTAGGGACCATTTAACAGTGACCATTTAACCCATGAACCCACCCACCTTTGGACACAGAAGGAAACGGAAGCATCCAGAGGAAATGTGCAAACTGCAGGCAGACAGCGCCAGAGGTCAGGGTGGAAAAGTACTCTGAGGTGGTGGCTCTACCCACTGCACTGCCCATAGCCAGGTGCCAGGGGTTTGTGTGTGAAAGGAACAACTGGACAATGTTACCTTCCCAGAGGACCCCAAAACCCAGCAGCAATAAAAATTCACCAAGACAAATGGTTACTTAAATAAAAGTTGCTTTTAATTTTCTTTAAACATAAAAACAGGATCAAACGTTAACTTATCGCTGTTAACTTAACTTAACCCCCTTCTAATTCTAAGCGCACATGAATGTAATGTGTGTATAAGTTCAGAAAAGTTCTTTGATTCACAGTCCAATCTCACTTCTCACTCCTCCAAGTTCACCAGTATCAGGCAATTCATATACTATGCACAGAATTTAACATTTATGAATTTCACCAGGTTCTGGTGCTTAAAGGTAAACAGTTATCACTCAGGAAGGTTCTTGTTAGTTTCAGAGAGAGATTTGTGGCTCGTTGGATACACACAAACTGATTCCTTCCAATCAGCCACTTTGGTGTCTTGTCGAAGAAACTTGCCCCATCAGGATTTTCCAAGTGATAACCTCTTCTTCTGCAGGTCACCACAGAGTTCCTTCTGATTCCCATATTTCAGGTGAAACACTCTCGCCACAGCCATTTCCTCTTGTATGGATCACAAGGGTTTTCAACAGACTGAACTCGGAACTCACAACCCGTCTTCAAAATGGGGTTTCAACAAGCTGCCAACTTGCCATGACTGCAAAAACCAGTCTTCTCTCTCTCTCTCTCTCTCTCTCTCTCTCTCTCTCTCTCTCTCTCTCTCTCTCTCTCTCTCTCACTGTCTCAGAGAAAGCCTGTTTTGGTCTTGTCTCTCTCTCTGCTTGCAAAACACATGACCTTGTTAGAACAGCAAACTTCAACCAGACAGATTGCGGCACCAGACCCAAACTTCTGAGCCCGTTCACCTGTTGCTTTCAAAACAATAATCCATTACTCCATAGCATCAGTCCAATTACACCTACTTGTGAAGTCTCTCGAGCTCGGGTTCTTCTATTTCCACCTCCTTATGAAAACCTTTAGCAAAGCATTTTTTAAATTGTCTTTACAAAGGCCCTGGGCCTGGAGTGTCGGGTTTGAGCAAAGCTCTTGCATTTTAAATGAGATCTGTTTTGTGAAGTGTTTGTGTTCATTTGTGACCTTCACTCTAAACCCCCACAATCTATCTTCTCCAAAAACATACAATATAAAATATGATCTAATCCATCACATCGGGGAGCAGGGTGAGGGGCTGGTATGGATGGAAGAGTGGACGCTGCAGGGTAGGGTGAACAAATGGAAAGCATAGGTGACAAGTAAGGGACCCAGGGATGTGGAAAGATCAGAGGGTGGTTGGCAGGGGGCGAGGTAGTGGAGAGAGGGCAATCAAACAGTGCCAGGCAGGGAACAAGAGTTGGTCGGACAGATGCAACAGAAGGCTGTGTGGGAGAGAGGGAACATTGATGGTGTGGAGGGGAGGGGAGAGAAGGAAAAGAGAATCAATGATGAGGGGAGATGGGAAACCCCATGTCTGCCTAGGGCGGTGGGAGAGGGGAAGTGGGAAACCCCATGTCTGCCCAGGGTGGAGGGAGAGGTGAGATGGGAAACCCCATGTCTGCCCAGGGTGGAGGGAGAGGTGAGATGGGAAACCCTGTGTCTGCCCAGGGCGGTGGGAGAGGGAAGATGAGAAACCCTGTGTCTGCCCAGAGCAGTGCAAGAGGGGAGATGAGAAACCCCACACCTACCCAGGGCAGTGGGAGAGGGGAGATGAGAAACCCCACATCTAACTCGGGCCATGGAAGAGGGGAGAGAGAGGTTCAAGGGTGATGGTGAGGGTAAATTGAGGATGATGGAGGGATAAAGGGGTGTGGAGGGCAGAGTGGGAGTATTCAAAGTTATTAGAGAAGGGGAGAGGCGAAACTGAAGGTTATTGGCTGTGGGAAGAAGAGCGGGGACTGGAAGAATTAAGGCGACAATAAGGTAAAGAAGAAAAATGGGAGGTATCAGCCCTCAAAATATTGGTGGAGGGACTCAGCAGATCAGTTAGCGTCCATGGGTAGAAATGGTCAGTCAATGTTTCAGGTCTGGACCCTTTTTGCAGACCCCTATAGGCATGTTTAGTTCATATGGTTACCACACACAGTATATTCATTGGCTCTGTTAGAAATTGTGGACGTCATTGAGACAGAGCTACGTGGTACTGTAGTTACGTGACAGGTCAGAGGCTGGGGAGGGGAATGAGGGAGGAATCTAAACAAGATGCTGAGAGGAATAACAAAGGTGTAATACAGTAAAACCTCATTAGAACACAGGAGTTGGGGTCACGTTACCATGTTACAGTCGAGTCGTGGAACAGAGTGCCTACCTTCTGCATCAGGTAGTTGTGGCCTGATAGAAGCGCCCGTTGCCATGCTTATACATCTGTGGGTTCATGTGGACCTCCTTCAGCCCTGCCGTCGCATCCAAGTGCATGAACGTGTCCCACGTGGTGCAGGGGCACAAGCAGGTGTTGCTGTCTCAGCTCTCTATCACAAGGTGCGAGTGCATGCCAAGTTTGCCCAGCTCCATCTGGAGCACCCAGCCGCTCAGCATGAAGCTCTACGTGGCACTGGCAAACAGCCACTGCTGCGCATTACCATGGCAGAACTGCAGGGCGGAGATGTTCGCCTCTGTCTAGTCGCTCTCCTGAAAGAGACCCATCAGGTGATCCTTCCCCTTTGCCAGGGCGTGATGCCGCTGGGTCTGGCTCATCATGCCCTCCAGAAATACGGATGCGCTGAACTGAATCACGAGAGCGTGGCCCATCGATGCCATCCTCGTCCACTCGACAGCAGTAGAAGAAAAGCAGCAACTTGCAGAGCGGGATCCACAGGTTTGTCGAGAAGAGGCAACGATGCGTGCGCTGTGCCACTTTCCACCAGCGCATGGGATGCAGTGTGCTGACCAACGAGGTGCCAGGCACCTTTTCAAAGTCCCGCACCAGCAGTTCTTGGTGGTCTCTGCTGTCAGCCGGGTTCACCAAGTATCTGATTTATAATTTCAATTGGTTCCCTTTATCATCTTGATCAAAGAAACAGATTTTGAGGGCAAAACGCACATCAATAATCTGTCAAGCCCATCCTTTTTTCCAACCATCTCTCTTTCAATATTTGCTAATTTTGGGGTCCACAGACACCCAAGTTATAAGCGATTCCGCGGATTAACGAATTAACGAGGTTTCAGTGTAGTGGATGAAGGGACAAAAACCAGGTTGAGGAGATAAGATCATGATGGTGGTGTGGGCAGTCAAAGCACTATGACCCCCGGCTGGGGAGAGAGAGTAACCAGGGTGGTAGGACAGGTGGTGAGGGGTAAACTGTGGAAGGAATGAGAGAAGAGGGAAGGAACCAAGGATGTTTAGAAGGATGGGGGAGGGTTGGATCTCATTGAAACCTCCTGAATATTGAAAGACCTGGATAGGCCTGGAGACAGAGAAGATGTTTCCAATTGTGGGAGAGTCCAAGACCAGGTGGCACAACCTCGGAATAGAAAGATGTCCGCTTTATTCACCAGAGGTTGGTGAATCCAAGGAAATTGTGGTGCCCAAGTCTTTGGGTAGATGTAAAGTTGAAATTGATAGGTTAATAATTAGTAAGGGTGTCAAAGGTTATGGGGAAAAGGCAGAAAAATGGGGTTGAGTGGCAAAATATATCAGCCACAATTGGACTGCGCAGTTAACGTAGCAGTTAGCCCAATGCCTTTACAGCACCAGCGATCGGGACTGGGGTTCAAATCCCACGCCATCTGTAAGGAGTTTGTATGTTCTCCCCATATCTGCGTGGATTTTCCCCGGGGCTCCGGTTTCCTCCCACCATTCGGAACGTACCGGGGGGTGTAAGTTAATGGGGAGTAAATTGGCAGCATGGACTCGTCGGCCAAAATGGACTGCTACCATGCTGTATGCCCAGATTTTAAAAAATCTATGGTGGAGAGGGCAATAGAAAGGTTGGGGGGGGGGGGGGGAGCCTCACTGGGTAGTGTTCTTGTTTCTGAGCCAGTAGCTCCCAGTCCACTGTTAAGTGGCCTTCTTAAGCCTTGACTAATAGATTTACATAAAATGTGGCCAACTGAGGTAATTCACTTTAAAATCTATTTCCACAGATAAGCCCCAACCTTTCCAAATTTTACTGTTAATCAATGAAATCCATTTCAAGTGAATCTTACACTTTGATTGAGGCATCTCCTCCTGTTCGCTGTTTCCACCAATCCTCAGTGCTGCAGCGACTTGAATACAAGTTGAACTCACTCATCCCTATCTACAAATCTACTTACTTGCTATAAAACTGAAGGGGACCATTCACCCCATCAGGTGGTAGCTGAACAATCCCATCAGCCCTCTTCCCCCTCGCCTTATTCCCTTTGTAGTGTTACGAGCTCTGAGGATCCCAAAACCCAGCAGCAATAGATATTCACCAAGGCAAATGGTTACTTAAACAAAAGTTGCTTTTAATTATCTTTAAACATGAAAAAAATCACACTTTAACTTATCACCATTGACTTAACAAACCTAACTTAACTCCTTCTAATTCTAAGCGCATGTGTATGTAATGTGTGTGTAAGTTCAGATTCATAGTCCAGTCTCATTTCTCATTCCTCCAAGTTCACTGGTTGCAGGCAATTCTTATACTGTGCACAGAATTTAACATTTATAAAGTTCACCAGGCTTTGGTGCTTGAAAGGTAAATGGTTACCACTCAGGAAGGTTCTTGTCAGTTTTCAGAGAGAGATTTGTTGTACGCTGGTCACCTAGAAATATTTCTTTTTTAATCAACCACTTCAGTGTCTTTTTGAAGAAACTTGCCCCTTCAGGGTTCTCCAGATGATAACCTCTTTCTTTCAGGTCACCACAGAGTTCCTTTTTGTTTCTCTTATTTCAAGTGAAACATTTGACAGCCAGTCCTCTCCTCTTGCATGAACCACAAGGGCTTTGACCAAGCTGAACTAAGCACTCACAACCTGTGTTCCAAATGGGGCTTTCCACAAGCTTGCCAGCTTGTCCTTTTCCAGTCCCATCTGCTGCTGCTGACTGTAAAACTGTAGAACTGATCTCTCTCTCTCTCTCTCTCTCTCTCTCTCTCTCTCTCTCTCTCTTTCTCTCGCTGAGAAAAAGCCTATTTGGCCCTCTGTGCTTGCAAAACCATATGACCCTCCTAGAACAGCAAGTTCCACTCCAGACAGCCTGCGGCTCTGACGAGTTCTTTCATCTGTTGTCTTTTTGTAAACAACAATGCATTAGTAAAGTCTTTTGGGCACAAGGGAGAATTTGCTGTATGCATCTACTCTACCAGGTTTCTTGATTGGCTTAGCCCAGCTGCCTATTTCCTGCCCTATCCTTGTGACAATGAAAATAAGTTTGAAGGGTTCAAGAAGCAACAAGACCTTGGAAGGCACCATTTATTGGCCACAATAGCCTTTATTTATATGCAAGGGAATTCTCAACACTCACACACACATATAAAGTAATAACTCACAAATCACACACATCAGACACTGGTTAATCACTGATGAACACACAAGTAATCGCAACTCCTGATTAACAAATGATACCCATCACCCCCCTCTACCACAAGCAGGCATGGCTCACTAGTTAGCAAAGGAACAAGTTGCCCTCTACAACAGGTGAGACACATCAGTCTCTCCCACCACAAATAACTGCCATCCTTTTCTGGCCTGCACCTCACAACTGGTTCTCCAACCTCGCCCACGGCTCGTGACCTGGATCGACCCCTTACAATTAGTCCTCCAGGTCCTTCAGATGACCTTCCATACCACAGTTCTCCAACTCGTGCATGTGGGGAATGGGATGGAAAATGCCTCATGTTTAAAGGGTTTAAAGGGAGCAGAGGAACTGTGGGTTGGGGGGAGGGGGGCCTGGTGAGTAGGAAGGCAGTCCAGCACCCATCATCTAGTCGTCCATTTGCCAAACCTTCAGGATTTCAGAAATGTTAGATTCTCAGAGTCGCACGGTATTGAGGGAACAGTGATACGGCCTCGAGGCTGTGTTGCCAGACAGACTCCAAAGAGTAAAATTGCAGTACCGCTGCTGATGGAAAGTATATCATTCCATGTGACCCATGAATACAAGCGACTTCCATTACCAATGCAGAACTTAGAAAAGTAACGGTTAACAAGGAGTGCACAAAGGTTTACTGTTCCACACACCATTCTGTGACCAACTTTTAAATGTTTACAATGGGAGAAGCCCTTCTGGCCTATGAAACCCAGAGTCTGGAAAAACAACCAACTGAAGAAACACACAAAGATCAGCGTGTACAGAGCCGTTTTCATACCCACGCTCCTGTTCGGCTCCGAATCATGAGTCCTCTACCGGCATCACCTACGGCTCCTAGAATGCTTCCATCAGCGCTGTCTCCACTCCATCCTCAACATTCATTGGAGTGACTTCATCACCAACATCGAAGTACTCGAGCTGGCAGAGTCTGCAAGCATCACATCCATGCTGCTGAAGACCCAACTGCGCTGGGTGGGTCACGTCTCCAGAATGTAGGACCATCGCCTTCACAAGATTGTGTTCTATGGCCACCGGCCACCGAGACAGAGGTGCACCAAAGAAGAGGTACAAGGACTGCTTAAAGAAATCTCTTGGTGCTTGCCATATTGACCCCCACCAGTGGGCTGATATCGCCTCCAACCGTGCATCTTGGCACCTCACAGTTTGGCAGGCAGCATCCTCCTTTGAAGAAGACCGCAGAGCCCACCTCACTGACAAAAGACAAAGGAGGAAAAACCCAACACCCAACCCCAACCCACCAATTTTTCCTTGCAACCGCTGCAACCGTGCCTGCCTGTCCCGCATCGGACTTGTCAGTCACCAACGAGCCTGCAGCAGACGTGGACCTACCCCTCCATAAATCTTCGTCCGCGAAGCCAAGCCAAAGAAAGAAATCGACCAATCCTGTACATTGACCTATCAGCACCTGGGGAAAACCCACACATATCATGAGGAGAACATGCAAACTCCTTACAGACATTCCCGGATTTAAACACAGGCTCTGTAATAGCTTCGCGCTCAATAAATTCTCAGCAAGTCAGCAGTAATTTGCATTTTCAGAATCAGAACTTATTGTCGTGAACAAGTTCATATTCTAACCATCTTACAACATGACTATTAAAAGGTCAAAATAACAGTGCACGAAAAGTGAGGCCATGTCTTTGGTTCATTGATCATTCAGGAATCTGAGGTCAGCGGAGAAGAAGCTGTCCTTGTGTCACTGAGTGGTCGTCTTTAGGCTCCTTTACCTTTTCCTCGGTGGTAGCAGAGTGAAGGGGGGATGGTCTGGGTGGTGGGGGTCTTTTTTAAGACACCGCCTCACGTAGATGTCCTTGATGGAGTGAGGTCTGGTGTCTGTGATGTCGCAGTACGAGTTAACAACCCTCTGGAATTTAATCTTGCCCTGAGAGTTGGCGCCTCCATACCAGGCAGTGATGCAACTGGCCAGAATGGTCTCCACGGTTCACCTGTAGAAGTTTAAGAGAGTCTTCAGTGACGTACTGAATTTTCTAAAACTTCTCACAAAGTATAGCCGCTGGTGAGCCTCCTTTGTGATTGCATCAACGTGGAGGCTCCAGGACAGATCCTCGGAGATGTTGACACCCAGGAATTTGAAGTTCTTGACCCTCTCCACTCTCGGAGCCCTCGATGAGGACTGGATCGTGTTCCCCTGACTTCCTCCTGAAGTCCACAATCATCTCCTTGGTTTTGCTGACATTGAAACCAAGGTTGTTGTCGTTACTCCATTCAACGATCTGATCTACCTCCCTCCTGTACGCTTCCTCATTGCTGTTTATGATCCTGCCAACAACTGTGGTGCCGTCAGCAAACTTATAGATAGCATTGGAATTGTGCCTGGTCGCACAGTCATGGGTGTATAATGAGTAGAGCAGTGGGCTAAGCACGAATCCTTGGGGTGCGCCTGTGTTAATGATCAGGGAGGAGGAGTCATTGTTTTCAATTCATACTGACTGTGGTCTTCCGACGTGAAAGCCAAGGATCCAGTTGCAGCGTGGAGTTCAGAGGCCTAGAGTTTGTAGCTCTTTGACCAGTCCTGAGGGAATAATGGTGGAAAAACCCAATACCAAACCCCAACCAACCAATTTTCCCTTGCAACCGCTGTAACCGAGCCTGCCTGTCCGCATCGGACTTGTCAGTCACCAACAAGCCTGCAGCAGATGTGGACATACCCCTCCATAAATCTTCGAAGCCAAGCCAAAGAAAGAAGAAGTAGTCGATATGTATGAATTGATGTTTTTGAGGTGATCCAAAGCTGAATGGAGAGCCAGCGATATCGCATCTGCTGTGGAGTGATTGTGACGATAGGTGAATTGCAGTGGGTCCAGATCGTTGCTGAGGTACGTGTTAATTCTGGCCATGACCAGCCTCTCGAAGAATTTTGTAACAGTAGAAGTTGGTGCTACAGGGCGGTAGTTGTTGAGGCAGCCCATACCACTCTTCTTGGGTGACTGATGCTCTTTTGAAGTAGGTGGGAAGCTCTAACTGCAGCAATGAGGGGTTGAAAATGTCCGTGAACACTCCAGCTAGTTGGTTGCCGCAGATTTTCAGTGCCCTGTCAGGTATGCTGTCAAGAGCCTGACGGCTTGCGAGGGTTCACCCTCTTGAATGATGTTCTGATATCGCCCTTGGAGACACATATTACAGGGTCCTCAGCCTTTTCAGGGATTCTAGTAGGCACCTTTTGATTCTTCTTCTCAAAGCAGGCATAGAAGTTCATCAGGTAGTGAACCATCATTAAATATTTTAGAAGAGCCCACTATAAAAATGGAAGCATTTATCGCTAAAAGCTATGAGGAGCTTCAAATTCGATGGAGTCGAGGACATTTCAGAATTCAGGACTGAATTGCACATCAGTGCCCCACCATGGCCGTGTGTGATTCAGTCGGCTAACAGCAGAGGGCAACATTGAGCTACCCACAGGAAAACTCCATCTCCATTGAGTATTTGTGGTGTTGATGAGATGGAAGAGCTGACAAAACAAGTGCGTCTTATCTTTGAAGCAACCTCCAGCATCTAGCACAGGCAAATCCTTTTTGTTTTGATTCAGATTCAGGAAACATCTTGCCTGAAGCTGCATCACACTAAACCTGTTCGTTCTATCCTTACGGAAAAAACAGAATGCTGGAGAAATTCAGCAGGTCAAACAGTGCGCTTTATGCAGCAAAGATAATGGTACAGAACTGACGTTTCGGGCCTGAGCCCTTCATCAAGGTGTGAGCAAAATGTGGGCAGGTGCCTGAATAGAATGGTGGTGGGGGGAGGGAGAGAAGTGGGCAAGGGGGAAGAGCACAGGCCCACAGGCAAAAAGATGAGAAAGGGAGGGCACAGCAGCAAGCAGGGGGAGGAGGAATGGGTCCATGAATGAAGAGGGAAGGGGGTGGAGAGCTGGAGGGAAGGAGACAGAGGGATGGGAAAGAGGGGGAGAACGGGGAGTGGTCCAGCAAAACCAGAGAAGTCGGTGTTAATTGCCATCTGGGTGGAGAGTGCCCAGACAGGAAATCAGGTGTTGCTCCTCCAAATTATAGGTTGTGCTCACACAAGCACGTTCAATGATCCAAACGCACGCAAATTCCTCTCTCCACACCTGCAGTTGGTCGGACTGCACAGTGGTGCAGGTCCGAAACAGGGCGTCGGGGAAGTCGTTGAACTTCCCCGGTCTGTACTGGATGTCATATCTGAACGTGGCCAGCTCAACTCTCCAGCGCAAGATCTTGTTTTTGATCTTGCCCCTGTGTGTGGTGTTGAACATGAATGCCACTGCACGCTGGTCGGTGAACAGGGTGAACCTCCTGCCTGCCAGGTAGTGGTGCCAGTGGTGGACTGCTTCCACGATCGCCTGGGCCTTCTTTTCAATGATGGAGTGCCTGAGCTCAGAACTGTGGAGGGTCCTGGAGAAGAAGGCCATGGATCAGCCCCCTTAGTTGAGGGTGGCCGCGAGGGCAAAATCTGAGGCATCGCACTCCACCTAGAATGGGGTGTCCTTGTTCACAGCATGCATCGTGGCATCGGAAATGTCCTGCCTGATGTGAGGGGAAAGGTGGTGGCTTGGGCCAGAGGGCGGACTTTGTCTGAGAAATGGGACCCACTGGAAGTAATAGGAGAAAAGTCCAAGGCACCTGCGGAGGGCCTTGAATGTGTGGAAAAGGGGCAGTTCCATTAATGGGCACGTGCATTCTGGATCCTGGCTGATCACACCATGTGCCACAATGTACCCTAGGATGGCGAGGTGGGTGGTGCACTTCTCTTTGTTGTGAGAGGTTCAGCTCCTCAGCCATCCAGAGAAATTTCTCCAGGTTGTCATCCTGGTCCTGCTGGTTGTAGCCGCAGATGTTCAAGTATGGGAAGGTCGCTCTTAGGTTATGCTGGTCTACCATGGGGTCCATCTCCCGCTGGAAAACAGAGACCCCGTTAGTGACTCCAAACAGGACATGGTGGAACTGGTAGAGGTACCCATCTGCCTCAAAGGTGGTATATGGTTTATCCCGGTCGTGGATAAGAAGCTGGTGGTAGGCCGACTTTAGGTCAATTGACGAGAAGACCTTATAGCAGGCTATCTCAATGACCAGGACGGTTATTTTGGGTAGAGGTTAGGTGTCCAGTTGGGTGTACCAGTTTATGGTCTGGTTATAATCGATGACCATCCTTGGTTTGCTACCCCCTTTTACCACAAGGACTTGGGCTCTCCAAGGACTGGTGCTGGCCCCTATGATACCTTCCGCCAGAAGCCGCCTCACTTCTGCCTTAATGAAGGTCCTGTCGGCTGTGCAATAGCACCTGCTCTTGGCAGCTATGGGCTTGCAATCTGATGCAAGGTAGTTGAAGAGGATGGGAGGGGTTACCTGTAGCATGGAGAGGCCGCAGGTGGGCTGGGGACAGTCAATGGGCTTTGCGCTGTGGAGTATGAGTGGGGGGAGGGCCCGCCAAAGGCGAAGGTGAGGTTTTGGAGGTGGCACTGGAAGTGCAGCCCTAAGGGGACTGGGGCATAACCTGGAGCCTGAACCCTTGGTATGTTTCCGCACCCTGCACTATCAGTTCCACTGAGCAGCGCCCAAGGGCCATGATGGATCGGTCCTGGGCAGCGAAAATGATGGAAAAGTTTGTGGGATAAATTTTGAGCTTTTGTGTCCGGGCCACATTCGGGTGCACGAAGCCCTCAGTACTACTGCGATTGAACAGACATTTTGTTTCCTTTCTGTTAACAGCGATGTCCATCATTGGCTGCCCGAGTCCATGGGGAATGTCCCATTTTAAAGTGCTGGATGCTAGGACTATCTCAGGGTCCGAGTCACTGCTCCCTGATGGATGAGGTGAATAGCGGCCAGTGGCTTCCTTCCAGGGCATGAGATGCATCAGGTGGGCAATCGGGTATGGGTCCATGTTGACCGTGTCGTTCGGCCAGTGTGGTGCGTATGTTGCAGCAGTCGGGGGCAGGCTGGCCCAAGATGGTGGTGCCGTTGGGTACACGTGGTGTCAGTGTGGTCGGGCAATCCAACCGGCAGTGAACTGGAGGTGACATCATCCGAGCGAGCAGAAGTGACATCTTTGGTGCGGGCAGAAGTCCTGCAGAGGAAGATGGCCGCACCCAGGGAGAGCACACAGCAGGGGTGCGGGTCAGTGGCTGGGCCGGAAGTGATGTCGGTGGTGAGGGCGGAAGTGGTGGGGCAAGTAATGGTATCACCAGTCCTTGCATGTGGGGGTGTTCAGGAGCACTCCCAGCTGGTTGCGGAGGGCCGCCGCATTCCTGACGGGCCTGGAAAGGCACACCCTAGCGAAATGACCTTTCCTCATCAGGAGCAATGCGAGTTCCTCACCATTCAGCCTTTGCGGGATCGCCTGTCTGACCCACACTGGGACCCGCAGTACTTACAGGGGTGAGCTGCACCGGTGGCAGTGATCGCCTCCTTCACGTAGGGCCCTTCGTTGACGGCGGTCGTTTGCATCTGCCAGACCGGAGGTTGGGGGAGTTGGGCTGTAATTGATGACCAGCCTCCAGGGAGCGGACTACCTCCATTTTCCTGGTAAGTGAGGAAATGTTGGGCGCTCCAAATTCTCAGAAACCTCTCCATGGTCTCTCTTTAAAAATTTTATTGGAATAAATTGTGGTGCTGTGGTAGCAGCGAGCAAGCACAAAACTGGAAAGACTGTACAACAGGCTTTATTCCAGTCAAAGTCTGAACACCAGTTCATGCTTTGGTGGTTCCCCACGTGACTAGCTCAGGAGGGGCCGGCTCAGGTCTATATCCCGGTCGGCTGATTGACTGCCAGCCAGGTGGAGTCAGCCCCTTAGGTGGTCTTCCTGCAGGTACAGAGATCACCCCCTGCAGTCAGCTGGTGGTCATATCACCACCGTTATATCAGTGACAGTACCTCGGAAGTATTTCTTTAGCTGTGATACACACTGGGGGCATGCTGATGCAGAGTGGTAGGTCTAGTGTTCATCTGGGGGTGTGAGTAAAGGCCAGTGAGTGGGCTCCCTCTACAACCGGCACCGATAACACAGGATGGTGGTCCAGGATCAAGACTCATGACCCATGCCAATGTAAATGCTTTGCATGAGCCAGTTCCCATTTGCCCGCTTTGGCTTCTTTGCGTATTAATTGAGTTGGGTGTGACGAAAGGAAGGTGTAGATTGTTCAGTTCATGTTGCGAATGCAGCACTTCCTGTCTTCCAATAACAAGATGGAGGGTTGGAAATTCTAACCGTTTAGGCTCTTGACAGAAGTAATTGCTAAAAACATGTGACAGAATGACGGAGAGTTTTATTGACGGTGCTGTCAAGCAACAGCTCGCTGGTGTTTTATCCAGGCAAGTGTGAGGTGTTGCACTTTGGAAGTCAACTGCAAGGGGAACTTATACAGTTAATGGTAGGGCTCTGTGAACATACTGTTGTGCAAAGGGATCTGGTGGGTCAGGTACCTGAATCCTTGAAAGTGGCTCATCAACAGAATTGTAGTGAAGGCAACATGGATGCTTGCCTTCATAGGTTAGGGCTTTGAGTATACAAGCAAGGAAGTCACATTGCAGCTTCATAAATCTTTGGTTAGACCACACTAGAATACTTTGTGCAATTCTGGTTGCCCCATAACAGGAAGGATGTGGAAGATTTTGAAATTGCGCAAAGGTTCACTAGGATGTTGCCTGGGTTGCACTATATTAACTGAGGGGAGAGGTTGCGAAACCCTGGATTGTTTTTTTTTCCTAGTCTGTCAGAGGCCCAGAGGGCCGCGGAGGTTTATAAAGTTATAAGAGGCCTTAAAAGAGTTGAGGTCTTTCCCCAGCTAATTTTGATGGTGCTATTCAGTGGATAAAGCGAATGGAAAAGTCTCAGAATGTGTTAGTGCTGGGTGGAACGCCCCAGGGTTCATGCTCAATGACTTCCTGAGCTGAGGAGCAGGGGTTGGTATCTGGGGCTTCAGCTTCACATTAACTAAAGCCGGCACCTTCAAGTCTGCCCCATTTCCTGAATTAGGTAATTCGCCTTCATTGTGAAAGGAACAGAGAGTGTCTCGATTCATTTTCATTAATATGCAGGGTTTTGACTAATTTTACACCAGATAAATGTAACTCTCCCTGGTGGCTTTTCCATCTTTAGCCCTCTTTACACAGCGATCCCACAATACTCCTGTAAAGAAGACCCGTCATTAAGCCAGCTTTGCTTGTTTATACTGAACCAAACAATGCCAGCATAATGCTGCGTCAATGTATCATTTTACACAGCACGCTGGCATTCCAGAAGCAATAGAGGTTTGAATTGTAACACAGCAGTGTTGGTGTCCAGAGTGACGTATAACAAACACATCCTTCCCGTCCTGGTGGCAGTCTGCTGGCTCACCCTTTGTACACGGTCGTCGATTCGGCGCTGTGACTACCTCCATTTCCGGCTGTAATGACCCTCTGATTCAGTGTTTGTACCTTTCACATGGAAGGGAAGGTGCAATAAATGTGCGATATTCCCATCTCGAAGTGGCTGTATAAAAGGGGCTTCTGATTCCTTCAACCCATTACTGGTGGTCATGTCCAGAGTTCCTCCCTGAAACCTCTCTTTTTCACCACATTTTTCTTTCTCTTTCAGACCCTGCCCAACCTACCCTTTGACCGACATGTTGGTTATTCGGCTGGTATCTTTTCATGTGGCTTGTTTCAAATTTTTGAGACATTGAGTCCTGCAGCTTGAAAGTGTGTGCACTGGCCCATCATGTGCACACCACACATCAGGCATCTATGTCAATCAATCCCTTTATCTCCCTCTTTCTTCCCCAACCTCTCCCACCCTGCTTCTCCTGCACCTTCTGTGACAGGTGTTTTTGGGAGATAAATTGGGAAAGGTTTGTTAGAGTAGGTCACATGCAAATACTTTAAAACAGATCTTATCTGAAATACAAGAGCTCAGTTAATACTAGACATAGTGGCTTCTCACACCTTTTTGCAAAAGCTTTGAAGAGTGCTCAAGAGATGTCACTAATGGATTCTTGTTTACCTAAAAGCAACAGATGCAAAAGAATCCTGGCTCTGCTATTGTCTTCAGGAGAACTTGCTGTTGTAAGAAAATCATGTGGTTTTCCAATCAGAGAGAGTCAAATAGGCTTTCTCTCTGTCTCAGAGAGTGTGTGTGAGAGAGAGAGAAGTAGAGATCACTTGACAGTGTCAGCCAGCAGAAGTTGCTGGGACTGAAACAGGACAAGCTGGAAAGCTTTTGGAAGACAGCCTGGTCGAAGCCCTTGTGGTTCATGCAAAAGGAGAGGACTGGCTGTCTCATGTTTCATTTGGAATAAGTGAAACGGAAAGGAACTCTGTGGTGACCTGAAAGAAAGAGGTTATCATTTGGAGAACCCTGAAGGGGCAAGTTTCGTCAGCAAGACACTGGAGTGGCTGATGGAAGTAACTCAGTTGTGGATGTCCTGGAACAACAAATCTCTCTCTGAAAACCAACAAGAACCTTCCTGAACGGTAACCATTCGAGCACCAAAGCTCGGTGAACTTTATACATATTAAATTCTGTGCACAGTATAAGAATTGCCTGCAACCAGTAAACTTGGAAGAATGAGAAGTGAGATTGGACTGTGAACCAAAAAACTTTTCTGAACTTACACACACATTACATACACGTGTGTTTAGAATTAGAAAGGGGTTACGTTAGGTTAAGTTAATAATAGATAAGTTAAAGTTTTGTTCTGTTTTCATGTTTAAAGATAATTAAAAGCAACTTTTGTTTAAGAAATCATGTCTTGGTGAATATCTACTGCTGCTGGGTTGATGGGTCCTCTGGGCTCGTAACACTACCCCGGGGCATTTTATAACGGCCAGTTAATCTACCTCTCAGCATATCTTTTGGATGGAAGAGGAAGCCAGAGCACCTGAGGAAAACCTATGCATCATCAGAGAGAACATGCAAACGTAGATGGCAAACAAGGTCAGCATCATAACTGGGTATCCGGAACTTTGAGACAGCAGCACTAACTGCTGCGCCACTTGGTGAATTCATTTGTAAAGTGATTGTAATGATGTTTCAGACACTTTGTATGAATGCGAATTGTCCTTCATCTCGGCAATGATTCCGATGGTGGTCTTCAAAATTAACGTTGTCACTCATAATATGTTCAAGGAGTGAAAGTATGCAGATGCTGCAATTGGAGAAAAAACACCAAAGTGCTGGCGGAGCTCAGCAGGTCTCGCAGTATCCATCGGAGGTAAAGGTATGGACTAGTAACGTCAGTAATATATCTTTACCTCCAATGGATGCTGTGAGACCAGCTGAGTTCCCCCAGCACCTCAGTGTTTTCACATATACCATATTCATGTTCAAGTTTATTATCATATGCAATTGGACAAAATTACATTTTTTCCACAAAATGGTACACACTGTACATCTTCTTCTTCTTCTTCTTCTTTGGCTTGGCTTCGCAGATGAAGATTTATGGAGGGGTATGTTCACGTCTGCTGCAGGCTCGTTGGTGACTGACAAGTCCGATGCGGGACAGGCAGGCATGGTTGCAGCGGTTGCAAGGGAAAATTGGTTGGTTGGGGTTGGATGTTGGGTTTTTCCTCCTTTGTCTTTTGTCAGTGAGGTGGGCTCTGCAGTCTTCTTCAAAGGATGTTGCTGCCCGCCGAACTGTGAGGCGCCAAGATGCAAGGTTGGAAGCGATATCAGCCCACTGGCGGTGGTCAATGTGGCAGGCACCAAGAGATTTCTTTAAGCAGTCCTTGTACCTCTTCTTTGGTGCACCTCTGTCTCGGTGGCCAGTGGAGAGCTCGCCATATAATATGATCTTGGGAAGACGATGGTCCTCCATTCTGGAGACGTGACCTACCCAGTGCAGTTAGGTCTTCAGAAGCGTGGATTCGATGCTTGCAGACTCTGCCAGCTCGAGTACTTCGATGTTGGTGATGAAGTCACTCCAATGAATGTTGAGGATGGAGCGGAGATAGCGCTGATGGAAGCATTCTAGGAGCCGTAGGTGATGCTGGTAGAGGACCCATGATTCGGAGCCGAACAGGAGTGTGGGTATGACAACGGCTCTGTATACGCTTATCTTTGTGAGGTTTTTCAGTTGGTTGTTTTTCCAGACTCTTTTGTGTAGTCTTCCAAAGGCGCTATTTGCCTTGGCAAGTCTGTTGTCTATCTCGTTGTCGATCCTTGCATCCGATGAAATGGTGCAGCCGAGGTAGGTAAACTGGTTGACCGTTTTGAGTTCTGTGTGCCCGATGGAGATGTGGGGGGGGGCTGGTAGTCATGGTGGGGAGCTTGCTGATGGAGGACCTCAGTTTTCTTCAGGCTGACTTCCAGGCCAAACATTTTGGCAGTTTCCGCAAAACAGGACGTCAAGCGCTGAAGAGCTGGCTCTGAATGGGCAACTAAAGCGGCATCGTCTGCAAAGAATGGTTCATGGACAAGTTGCTCTTGTGTCTTGGTGTGAGCTTGCAGGCACCTCAGATTGAAGAGACTGCTATCCATGCGGTACCAGATGTAAACAGCGTCTTCATTGTTGAGGTCTTTCATGGCTTGTTTCAGCATCATGCTGAAGAAGATAGTAAAGAAGGTTGGTGGGAGGACACAGCCTTGCTTCACGCCGTTGTCAATGGAGAAGGGTTCGGAGAGCTCATTGCTGTATCTGACCCGACCTTGTTGGTTTTCGTGCAGTTGGATAACCATGTTGAGGAACTTGGGGGGGGCATCCGAGACGCTCTAGTATTTGCCAAAGCCCTTTCCTGCTCATGGTGTCGAAGGCTTTGGTGAGGTCAACAAAGGTGATGTAGAGTCCTTTGTTTTGTTCTCTGCACTTTTCTTGGAGCTGTCTGAGGGCAAAAACCATGTCAGTAGTTCCTCTGTTTGCGCGAAAGCCACACTGTGATTCTGGGAGGACATAATAATCACATATGTACATAAAGATATAATTTAAAATAAATATATGTAGATATTTTGGAATGATTTACTCGATAACGGGATACTGTTCATCAATCTCACAGCCTGTGGGAAGAAGCCATTTCCCAGCTGGGCCGTCCTGATTTTGATGCTCCTCTACCTCCTTCCTGATGGTAGTGGGGGTAAAACACAGGATTCTATTTTTAAATAATTTTTTAAAAACTTTATTTATTCATTCAAAAAGCAAATGATATATGACATATACACCAATTAAACATGAACATGAACATTTTTTAATATATATAAAAAAAGAAAAAGAAAAAAAAAATCCCGCCCCCCCCCCCACCCCTTCAGCCAACTCTCCTAAGGAGAGCCATAAAAAAAAAGAAAGGATATTTTAAAAAAAGTTAAATATACATATTAAAATCTAATCAATATAAATTGAAATGTAAATATTCCGAGTATAACAGCCACTTATTAATAAAAAAATTATAATTATAAATAATTTATTAATCAAATTTGTTTGACCTGCTGAGTTTCTCCAGCATTCGTGTGTTTTTCCTTCTGGCAGTCGGTTAAAGATCCTGTGTGCTGAATGGTAGGGATCTGTAGTGACAATAACCACACCAGCAGTGCGAGTATAAGACAGCTTTAATAAACTAATCTGTACACTACGGGGTCTTGTCTCTCTGCGAGACGAACCTGGAAGGCTAGACTGTCGCTCTGGACTGCTTTATAGACAAGGTCACCGGGATGCCCCCTGGTGACCAAGTGGTGTAATTACATATGACCACAGGATCATCTTGAATTCTTTGAGCCCTGTTTTAGCCACGCTCCTGGTAACTGTCATCAACAGAAGAAAGGGAGACCCCAGTGATCTTCTTGGCTGTTTTGATGGTCCTCGGCATTGATTTTGCAGCTCCTGTCCCACACAGCCAGACAGGACACTCTCACCTGCCCCTCTGTAAAAAGTGGTCAAGGTGGGGGGGGGGGGGCAGGGGGTGGCCGGTAACCCTGCCCTCCTCAGGTTTCTTTGGAAGGGGCAGTACTGCACCTTCCTGACTAATGAGGTATTGTGGTTGCAGGATACGTCGTCCCTTACATGCACACCAAGGAACTTTGTGCTCTCCACTCTCTACCCAACGGGGACATTGACGTGTAACGGAGCATAATCGACCTTCATCCTGCTGAAGTCCACAATCATCTCCTTTGTCTTGTCCACACTGAGACTCAAGTTGCTGTTCTCGCACTGTTTTAAATGAGCCTGCCGTCATCCTCTTTGTCAGCTGATTCACCTTTGCTGCCAATGGGGCCATGTATTATTGGATCATTCACAAACAATGATTCTGTTTGAACTGAATCTGGCAGTGCAGTCATGAGTCAGTATTGTGAACAGTAAACACGCAGATCTGAGGTTCACCCAGTGCTCAGCCTGATGGGGTTTTGCTTCCAACCAGACAAACTGTGTACTTTCAGTTAAGAAGTCTAGAATCCAGTTGCAGAGAGAGGTGTTGAGTCCCAGTGGGGACAGTTGATCTACCTGCCTCTGAGGTACAGTCATGTCCAATACTGAGCTAAAGACAGTGAATAACAGCCTGGTGTATGAGGCATCATTCTCAGAACAGAGTGGTGGGGGGGGTGTGGGGTGAAGGTTATTGCATCATCTGTGGTCTGGTTTGGGCAGTAGGCAAGCTGGAATGTCACTGGAACGTCTGTGACATTACCAGTCACACAAAGTAGAGGTCAGTGACACGGGACGGACATGCAGTTACTGTCGTTCACTTGGGCATTGGAATGAATCATGTGGGAACAATATACTGCTGGAGTGAGATATTGAAGATGTCCATTATGTCCATCAGCTGGGATACAAAGTCCCTCATCACCCGACCAGGCATGTAATCTGGTCCTGCTGCCTTGCATGGGTTCACCCTGGATAGGACCTCCTCACTTCAGCCACGACTATGCAGGGTGCCTGTTCTTCAGGAGGAGACTTGGCTTTCTTTTGTGTAGAGGCACGTCAGTACCTCAACTTCCTCTGGAGTTTGCAGAAGTTTGATATGACACTAGAAATCCTGGCAAATTTCTACAGAGATGTGGTGGAAAGTGTGCTAACCGGCTGCATCACAGTCTGGTATGGGAACACCACAAAACCCTTGATCGTAAAGCCCTCAAAAGGTAGTGGACTCAGCCCAGGAGTTCACAGGCAAGACCCTCCCCACTATTGAGAACATCTACAGGGAACACTGCCGTTGGAGAGCAACAGCAATCATCAAAGATCCACACCACCCAGCACACGCTCTGTTCTCGCTGCTGCCATCAAGAAAGTGGTGTCGATGCCACAAGACTCGCACCACCAGGTTCGGGAACAGCTGCTACCCCTATGCCAACAGTAACAACTCAATCAGAGACTAATTTAAAGGACTCTTACTTGTGCATGTTGTTGATTTTCTTTTTGTTCTCTCTGTATTGCACAGTCAGTTTGTTTACATTTGTTATCTGTTTACAGTTCTTTGTTTCTCTGACAATAAATTTGAAATCTTATCTAGCCATGCATAGAGGGTACTTAACCTGTCAGAAGGGTGGGACCATTGTTGTTGATCCACAGGTTGATTTATAGTCAGTTATGGTTTGTATGCCCTGCCACTTGCACTTTGCATTGCTTGTGTAACACAGTTCCCTGTGGCTTTTCTGTGCATACCCATGCATTACCTTCCTCATTGCATGGGAGATTTCAGTCCTTGCCGATCTTAGTGCCATCTTGTCACCCAGCCTGAAGGCAGCATCACAAACTCTGAGTAATGCACGGTCCTCTGCACTTAGCCATGGTTTCTGATTTGCCCTGGCTGTGTAGTGTTCAATTATCGCAACATCCTCAATGCACTCACTTCTGTAGCAAGCCACTGGGCTTGTACACTGATCGTTGTACGCGTCCGCCTCCCTGAACCCATTTTAAGTCTGTGGTTCAAAACCATCCTGCAGCACTGCTGTGTTCCACTTCAAGTTATTTTAAATTTTTTTTAAAATTAGGCCTTTTCAGCCCACGAGCTTGAACCGACCAATTTACTCCCAATTAACCTACAACCCTAGGGAACCCATGCAGACATGGGGAAAACGTACAAACTCCTTACAGACAGCACGAGATTTGAACCCCCACCCAGCCCCTTCACGTATAATATTAAAATGGAATCTTTTAATTTTAATGTGATTTTGATCTGATTGAATGATGTGATAGGTATCCTGATGAAACTTACAATCAATGTCTTTTGTGTTTAAAATTCAAAATATCAAATGCCCTTGAAAAAGAGAAAGTAAATGTGGTACAAAATATAAGGAGATTAAACATGGGATTCAGCATTGAGATCTGAGGCATTCTTGGAATGGGAGCAGAAAATGAATTAACAGTACAGTTATCGGCATGAGTGCTTCAGGACACTTCAAAAGCACTGCAGCACAATGGTTTCTTTTTCTTTTTATTATATAAGCTCAAGACCTTGTAACCAGAGGCGGATTATCCATTAGGCTGAGTAGGCTGAAGCCTAGGGGGCCCGGGGCCCATCCGTGATTTGATTGATCGCCCGACAGGCCAATGAAGCGCTGGTATCTGTGCGGAGGGCATGACGTACGGCCAATGACAGAAGACACTGGGGGTGCAGATGCAGTAACATTGTGCAGCCAATCCGTGGAGACTGTTAACCTTCAGCAGCTCAGGCCCAGAGCAAAATGAGTTCTGCCATGCCATCGGAATCAAGCTGCAGCCACATCCCCGAAAGGGTGTCTCCACTGTGGGTGAGGATGGCGGTGGTCCCTTGGGAGCCATATACTGGCCCACTCTGTGTTTACCGTGTCCGCTCGGTGTGTGTGTGCTGAGGGGAGGGTTTGGAGTCGGGCGTCAGGACTCAGGTGTAGAATGAGGGTAGGGTTCAGAGTCGGGCATCAGGAGTTCCGGTGTGTGTAGGCCGAGGGGAGGGTTCAGAATCGGGCGTCAGGAGCTCCAGTCACCTTTACAACTTCTGTTTATGGTCAAGCAGAGATAGTACATATAGATTAAATACTCTGTTGACTCCAGCCTCCAGATCTTCAGTGAGAGCTTGCCTGACAAATCTGTTGTAGGAATTAATGAGCAGGAGAGCCAGTGGATGTTGTTTAATTGGATTTTCAGAAAGCATTTGACAAGGTTTTGCATGTGAGCCTGCTAAACAAGATGGGAGCCCATGACATTACAGGAAAGGTTCGAGCGTACATTGAAGATCGGCTGACTGGCAGAAGACAGAGTGGGAGAAGAAAGGGTCCTTTTCTGGATGGCTTCTGGTTACTAATGGTGTTCCACAGGAGTCCGTGTTGGATCTGCTATATTTCATGCTGTAGGTGCGCGATTTAGGTGACAGAATTGATGGCTTTGTGACCAGATGAAGATAGGTGGAGGGACAGTTGTATTGAGGAAGTAGGGAGTCAGCAGAGGGGCTTGGACACGTCTGGAGATTGGGCAAAGAAGTTGCAGATGGAATGCACCATAGAGAAGTGCATATTCATGATCTTTGCTGGAAAGAATAATGAAGTCGACTATTTTCTAAATGGGGAGATAAAGCGAAGATCCAGAGAGACCTAGGGCAGGGTATCCTAAAGTTGAACTTTCAGGTTGAGTCAGTAATAAGGAAGGCAAAATAAATGCTCTAAAATGTAAAGGCAATTATGTGATGCTCAGGCTTTAAATGTTGGTCAGATCACATATGGATGATGAGGAGCAGCTTTGGGCCTCATGTCTAAGGAAGGATGAACTGGCATTGGAGAGGATTCAGAGGAGGTTTCTGAGAATGATCCCAGGGTTGAGGGGGTTAACAGATGATGGGCATTTGATGGTCTGGTCCTGTATTTGCTGGAGTTTCGAAGGACGAGGGGAAATCTCATTGAAACATTCCAAATATTGAAAGAACTAGAAGATGTTTCTAGTGATGGGAGAGTCTAGGATCAGAGGAAACAGCCTCAGAATAAAAAGATATCCCTTTAAAACAAAGATGAGGAGAAGCGTCTTCAGTCAAAACATAGTGGATCTGTGGAATTTGTTGCAACATACAGCTGTGGACACCAAGTCATTGGATATAGTTAAGCAGAGGTTGATAGGTTCTTGATGGGAAGGGTGTCAAAGGTTGTGGGTTGAAAGGAAAAATACGCGAGGCGTGATTAAACAGCAGAACAGACTTGATGGGCTGAATGGCTCAATTCTGCTCCCAAGTCTTATTATGGTCTTATGGCCTGATCACAGAAAGCTCTGAGAACAAGGCCTAGAAATTGGATTGTGTCATTCCCCAGTTGTTAAGAAGAACACAATCTAATTTCAATTTTACCTGGAAATAATAGATCATTTATGGGTGAAACTGCAAGCGAATGAAATTGAATTTGACACTTCTACCTGCGATATTCCTCAGTCTGACTGAAAAAGTCCTGGAGCATTGCATGCAGCAAATGACATCATATTTCAGTCTGTAAGTCTGAGCAGGGAGCATCACATTCCAACTGTTGTGGAATGTTGCTTATTGGCACACCTCAGGAGTATTGGAAGTCTGCTCCAAATTCTATAGGGTGCTTTTTCCAAGTCAAGTCACCTTTATTTATCATTCATACCCTGCTCGCACGGTAAAGACGAGATATTGTTTCTCCAGAGTCATGGAGCATATTTACATAAATATAAGTTAGAATAGAAGTTAAACACATTAAAATATTAAGATGTTTACAGTCACAGTTCATGGAATACTATCCACAAATGTTCTGGGAATTCAGGAGGCTGTTGCCTAATCTGGACATAAGGGCCTGAGTGCTGCGGTACCTCCTACCAGATGGGAGAAGGGAGAACAGTTTACCTGAGGGGTGTGTGGAGTACTTCTCAATGTTTATTGCCTTTCGCAGCACCGAGTGTTGCAGACGTCCTTCATGGTGGGAAGAGGGCCCCCAATTATCTTTTCCGCTGACTTCACTATCCTCTGCAGGATCTTGCAGTCCAAGGTGGTACAGCTTCCAAACCAGGCGGTGATGCAGTTGCACAGGATGCTCTCAATACATCCTCTGTAGAATGTAGTGAGGATAGAGGGTGGGAGATGAACTTTCCAGCAGTTGTCTATTGAGACACTCATTCAATGAATACCTCTTTGGTGACAGCACTGGCTGTGCTCTATTACTGGAGGCATTTGTATAGACATGGTAGACACGATCTTGAAGAAGGATACGTTGGATTGGTGAATCAAAGTTCTATCCCACAGTAGTTTTCACTGACATGGTATTATTTGTGGACTTCTCAGTGAACTAGGCTCTGCTTTTCCAAAACTTTGTGACATTTTGTAAGAAGACCTTTGGTCGTGCTTTCATGCCCAGACTGATCTCTGTCAAGTTAAAGGCATGAGGGTTCTTACCTTGCTTGCAGCAAGGTTTTTCTCAACAGCTGCAGAAGATTTTCTCCCAGTCTGCTGCTCACTGCTACTTCAGAAACAGCATTCACAAAGAAATTATCTTGTTTCCTTCAGGTTTAGTGAGAGAAAGGTGCTGTCTCAGTCATTGGAATTGGTCAGAAAGTGCAAGGCGGTCGATGACGTCTACTTCCCTGGCAACTCAGATTCGCTGTTGTCTAACTGTAGAAGCAGAGTGCAGATGCAATAACACACATGTATCAGGATTGGTGAGGAAAATGTCAAAGGTCACTTAAACGTTTAAGGACCCTGAGTCCTTTATGTTTTTTACACAGAAATTATTTCCATTAAGCTGGCTTTGGTCGTTTACAGTGAAGCGAGCAAAGCCTGCGTTTTTCCAGGTCAATGTGTCTTTTTACACAGTGAGCTGGCATTGCAGGAGCAAAAGAGGCGGAACATGTAACTCTACTGTGCCTTGTGTGATGTATAACATATGTGTCAGGCACATCCTTCAAAACAAAAATGGCAGTAGATGTTGATGTGCTTCTGGTACTAACCATGACCATATATACCACTCTTCAAGCTCAGGCTAATTTCCTGCGCATCATGCATGACTTCATGTGCGAGCAATATGTTCGTGCGATCAGAAATACATTGGAGGAGAATTTGAAGAGAAGCAGAGAGATGTTTGATGCAGAAAGGCCCGTGGACCTTAGATGCTGAAGTCGGAGACATTTCCTTCTTGTGAATCTATTCACGCTGCTTTTGGATAGAAGAATGTGGAGGAGAGAGAGAGAATACATGAGCCCATGTTCTGGTCTAATGTCCTCAACAATTTTGATGAAAGTGAGTGGGGGGGGGGGGGGTGGGCGTCAATCCCATATGTTTCATGACACTGTTGCCTTTGTATTGGAACTCGTTGAGCCACACCTGAGGCAAAAGACAACAAATTGGTGACAGCCTCTGGAACCTTGGCTTAAACTCGCTGTTGCTTTGTGGAAGTCTGCTAGCCCATGTGAATATCAATCCATAAGTTGTATTTTTGGTGTCGGTCTTTCCACAGTGTGTGTGTTGGTACGTCATGTTACTGGAGCATTGAAGAGGGCCCTTTTTAAAGGTTTTGTTGACCAGTCGAGTGGTGCACGACTCCAGGAGACAATGGTCGGATTTGCAGAACAGGAATATCCATTGGTGGAGCCCCTCATGAGGACCCTCTCGCATACTACAATAGGAAAGGCTGGCACTCCATTGTTCTTCAGGCTGTTGTAGATCACATCTACTGGTAAGGATCATGTCCTGAGTTACAATTATTTGTCTCTACCAATTAATGTGTTTCATATGTCGATCTATACATAGACATTTGGTTTTTCCTGCTTCACAGATCTGTATGTGGGTTGGCCTGGTCACACACATGATGCTCGAGTTTTAGCCAACTCGCCCATTTACAGAAAGGCTAAAGATTAAGGTGGGTGCCTCTTCCCATGTGAAGTATGCTTTTTACCCCACTGTACAGTAGTTTATGTGTGGATCAGTCAATCAGTCAAATGTGTTTTTTGTCACACATAACCATATAGGATACAATGACTGAGAAATGCTTATATGTTTAAACTCAATGAATGGCTGATGGAGTCTACTTCAAATCAGATTCACGACAAGTCGAAGGGTCAGGTTCAATCCTGTTAAATGTGTAATGGCCACTAGAAAACATTAGTGAACTGAATGTTTGTGATCTCAGAGGTTGCATAAGGTATTTGTACATCTGCAGAAATCCAAAACTGTTAACGGAGTGGAGATCCCCGTGCATCTAATCGGAGGCACCCCCTCAGGAAGTGGCTGATGAAGGGGTTCACTCACCACCACGCACTCGATTAGCAGCAGCGAAGCTTCAATGACCATTTGTGCTTGTCAAGGATGGTGTGAGAAATTGCTTTTGGACATTTCAAGGGTCGCTGGGGGTGCCTGGCCAAGCGATTTGATATTTGTACCCGTTTTGTATCAGACGTTGTTGTTGCCTGTGGTGTTCTACACAAATGTATGTGAAGTCAACAAAGAACAATCTTGCCAGAGTGGAACACAGATCTACCCGATCTCCCTGAGGAACCTGAGTGAGTTGCTCATCAGGGTGCAGAAACACACAGTCACCAGGCGATCTGTGAGGCAATGATGTCCCTTCTGTCAGCAATTTAATTTCATAAATGACAGCTTTTAATAAACTGCATTGTGAACAGGAGACGTAATCAAAAATAAAAAGATTGAATTCAACTGCATAGAACTATTTACCACTCTATAAATAAACAAAACACCAATGACCATGTGCAAAAGTCACATCACTCCAGCAGCTGGAGGAAGGAGGTGGTTCAAAGGCCTCATCTGACTCTTGCATGAAGTCATTCTGCTGTGGTGCAGAGAAAAATACTGGCTATGGGAGTTACTGTCGTAAGGGAGTTTGTTGCAGTGCAGCGGGACCATGGTGCTGACGTGTCGAAGATGACATGAGAGTGATCATCTCCCGCATGAGCGAGGCCTGGTTCTGCATTTCTTGTTGGAAATCTTTAAACATGTGGCCAAACCCCTTCATCTCTTCTGACTGCTCACGCCTATTGGCTACCCATGCTGCCATCTCCGCCTCTTGCACACCTCTCCTCAGCCGCTCCCTCTCCACATCCTCTCTGTCCATAGACAGTAACATTCCTTTTATCTCCTGGGTCACCACCTGGGCTTTGGTGGGTCTCTGCTTTTTACTTAGACGGCTGGAACCCTCGAGAACAATGAAGCACAAGCTACATTAGCAAGACCGCTCTTTATGGGCAGATACAGATGACAAAAATTGTTGATCACGAAAAGAAAGAAGTTTTTACCTGGCCTATCGTTAGGTGCAGATTCTGAATTGTTGGTCTCTATATCCATACCGCTCGGGATCCCAGAATCAGGACTGCTGCAGGAAGAGGAAGACGCAGCTGGGAGAATATCAGGGGACGATGGATCATCTATGATACTCAGAGGAGCAAACGGGCGTGCTGAGTGACTGGTGCCCCAGATGGCATAGCACAGATCAAAGTACGGCCAGTCCAGACGCCCTCTGTCACTCCTGCCATTGTGGCTGTTTATCTGGTGGTACTTCTCATGCAGGCATTTCAGTTTGCTTATGACCTGGGACTTGTCCCAAGCAAAGCCCTGGTTTCTCAGTTTTGAGCAGCTCTCTCTAATATCGGGCCATCCCTCACCATGCCCACTCTGCGGTGGTTAATTTCATTCTCAGCTTGGAGAGTGAGGAGGGCGCAGATCTCTGCATCACCCCAGCTCACAGACATGGCTGTTAGATGCTGACTCCTGACCGTTGGTTTAAAATTTTCAAACCTTGCGCTGAAACGTCGCACACATGACACGACATCAGAACATCATATTATTTCCCCAAAATGCCAGAATCGCCTTTTACATAGCTGGCGTTCCAGGACTGTGACTAGGTCTGCTGCCAGAAAAAAAGCCAAGACCGGAATGAACCCCCCCCCCCCAAACCCCCACCCCTCCATTTCCATCTTGCTGCTTTTTAGACAGCAGGCATTCCATTAAAAAGCAGCAAATGTCCCAAAACGAAAGAACTGTGTAAAAAGCTTATTTGTTACCTGCACCAATGCACAAGTGCCTTCCTGTACATATAAACAGATGGTCTGACTCCAGCATCCTGTGCTGCAAATTATTCACCTGAAAAATCACAGATTACAGTAACTGAAAGAGGAAGAAAACCAAGCGGGGCCTGAAGCCCAAGGAGCACGAGGAAAGTCCTGAAAAGCTGAGCAAGCAGGGAGAAGAGCCTGGCTACTCGCAGAATGGCCTTGCTCAATATCCACTGCCTCAACTCCCAGCTGAGCAAAGGCTGCACAGGCTAAAGGGAACTCGTGACTAAGAATCCACAAAGTGAAACCACTTTCCAATTGTCATTGGGCTCTTCAACCTAACCTTTCTACTCTAATCACGACACCATAAAAGGACCGTCCACATTATTGTAACACCACTTTCTTCTTGCACTGTGGTAACTGCGAATATTTGTCATCTGTCTGTCTTTAGTATTGATCCCTTTAATCTAATGTACATGAATGTTCAATTGCAGCAAGTAGGAATTTTTGGTGTCTATGTACAATGTATGTGACAATAAACTCATTATCATTAATGAGTTAAACGTTATTTATTCATTTAGACATACAGGCCATTTCGGCCCACAAGTCCCTGCCACCCAATTAACCTACACCCCCCCAGTACTTTTTGAACGGTGGGAGGAAACCGGAGTGCCCCCCGGGGAAAACTCATGCAGACATGAGGAGAACATAAAAACTCCTTACAGACAGCACGGGATTCGAACCCCATCGCTGGCGCTGTAAAGGCGTGGCGTTAACTGCTATGTTAACTGTGCCGACCTAATACATTATCATAGTTTTCATTATCCTCCCATGAAAACCGTGATTTTCTCCACTTTACAACCCCTAATGTTAATATAGACTATCATTAATTAATTATGAGAGTGCAAAGGTCATATAAAATCCCCTCATATCTGCAATTAACATATCACGTGACTTAATGAATTCCGAATCCAATCACTTCAGTAAAGGACAAGAGGCTGTAGATGCTGGAAACTGGAGCAAAAAAAAAATCCAAACTGCTGGATAAATCCACTGAGTCAAGCAGTTTCTGTAAGGAAAGGAATCGTTGCTGTTTTGGTTCAAGACCCTGCATCGGGGTTCTGATGCAGGGTCTTGAAGCAAAAATGTTCATGATTCCATTCTGACAGACACTGCTCGATCCACTGAGTGCCTTCGGAAGTTTGTTTTTGCTTCAACCACGAGTCGTCTGTGTGACAGAGTATGTTTTTGGGAGATAAATTGGGGCAGGTTTTTTAGTGTAGGTCACATGAAACACTTTAAAACAGATCTTATTTAAAATACTGGAGCTCTGCTCATGCTAGACATGTTGGCCCCAGAACCTTTGCAGAAGCTTTGGAGAGTGCCCAAAAGACTTCACTAATGGATTGTTATTTACAAAAAGGTAACAGATGAAAGAACTTGTCGGAGCCACATTCTGTCTGGAGTGGAACTTGCTGTTCTAGGAGGGTCATGTAGTCTTGCAAACAGACTTTCTCTCAGAGAGAGAGAAAAACAGAGAGAGATCAGTTCTACAATTTTACAGTCAGCAGCAGCAGATGGGACTGGAAAAGGACAAGCTGGCAAGCTTGTGGAAAACCCCATTTGGAACACAGATTGTGAGTGCTTAGTTCATCCTGTGGTTCATGCAAGAGGAGAGGACTGGCTGCCTAATGTTTCACTTAAAATAAGAGAAACAAAAAGGAACTGAAAGAAAGAGGTTATCATCTGGAGAACCCTGAGGGGTCAAGTTCTGTCAGCAAGACACTGAAGTGGCTGATTAAAAAGGAATCAGTTGTGGGTATCCTGGAACAACAAATCTCTCTCTGAAAACTGACAAGAACCTTCCTGAGTGGTAACCATTTACCTTTCAAGCTCCAAAGCCTGGTGAACTTTATAAATGTTAAATTCTGTGCATAGTATAGGAATTGCCTGCAACCAGTGAACTTGTAGGAATGAGAAGTGAGATTGGACTGTGAATCAAAGAACTTTTCTGAACTTACACACATGAACTTAGAATTAGAAGGGGGTTAAGTTAGATTAGCTAAGTCAATAATGATAAGTTAAAGTATGATTCTGTTTTCATGTTTAAAGATAATTAAAAGCAACTTTTGTTTAAGTAAACATTTGTCTTGGTGAATGTCTATTGCTGCTGGGTTTTGGGGTCCTCTTGGCTCATAACATCTGTTACATCATCTCTGTATTTCCTGTTGAAGACACTTTGCTTAGGAAACTCAGAACTGAAAACAGGGAAGGATTTCTGCAAGGATGTCTTCTCCGCCGATGCAAACAGGAGTGCCATCAAATGTAAACATCAGGTCATCAAATTTCTTTCAGTATTGAGGCAATTTTGGGGAATTACTGCATCATTTCCTGCCACTGTCACTGCCACTGCCAGAGCTGTCAGGTCTCCAGGATTTTATTCCTCATGTTCATGGGCACTGATTCATTATGAGTCAGTGATGCCTTAGGTGATATTTCCACTTTCTCTCCAATACATTCATTGATCTCGTGCCAGATTTTAATCAGGTGTTTCAATATGGGGTTTTCTGGGTTTTTTTATATTAATTTGGCATCCTATTTGTATATGAAATACTTCATCGTCCTCTCCCCCATTGCATGCAATCCTATTTGCACCCAAGTGGGTGGTTCCCATTCCTCAAAGAAGAATGTGAAGAACCTCAACTGAGCTGCTAGAAAGTATTCCTTAAAATCAGGTAACTTTAAGCCCCCAAAGCTGTAGGCTCGTGTCAGTTTTTTTGAACGCTATCCTGGGAACTTTCCCATTCCAGATGAATGTCCTTATATTATCATTCAATGGTTTAAAGAAGGACTGTGGTAATGGAATTGATAGAGAATGGAAGAGGTATTGGAGTCCTGGCATCACCTACATCTTTATGTAGTGAACCCTCCCCATTAAGGTGATGGGCAGATTTCTCCATCTTGTGAAGTCACCTTCAATCTTCTCCAGCATGGGGGGGGGGGGGAAGAGTGGGGGTAGATAAGTTTATATAAATTTTCCAGCACTTCCAATTAGTGGTAATTCTGCCACTCCCACAGGAAAAAGAATCTCAGGGTTGTATGTGAAATTTGAAATCTGGCAATTACTTCATGAGACAATGTAATGTATTATCCAGATAAGAATCGCATCACCCCACCAACAACTAATTTGGAAATCATTTCATGGGCAATAAGGATAATTTGTGACTAGAGATGCCCCATTGAATTTAAGAATGGTATGATTCAGATCTGAAATTGTCCCCGAATAATATCTATTTGACAGAATTTTCACGCAAGTTTCTGGTTATTTACTGCTAGAGAAAGCTTTTCCCAGATTATAATTTTGCATGCTCTTTAAAAAGTGTTTGTCTCAGTTGAAATGGCATGTTTATACTTGGCATGCCCAACTGCCTTGAAGTATTAGGGAGAGAGGCAAAGTGTGGCACAAGGAAGAGTTACATGGGAAGTGGCTCACAGGTACAGAAAGTAAAGCCCGTTAGAGTTGTGGAAGCCACTACCTTTGGTCCAGATCAATATTCACATTTCCTCTTTCTTGGCACTTTCCAGTCGACCACCAACACAAAAGCTTGTCACTTCCTTGTTTCAACTTGGTCCAGAAAACTGGTGAGAATAGAAATTACCCTTGTTCTCTTTGCGATTATGACTTGTAATTTTGCTGGAGGCTCTGGTTTCCTCCCACCATTCAAAATATACCAGGGATTGTAGGTCAATTTGGTGTAATTGGGCAGGACAGGCCCATGAGCCAAAAGGACCTGTGTGTCTAAATTTTAAAAAATTATTTAAGTGAACTCCAAGGAACTTGGTGCTCTCCACTCTCTCGACTGCAGAGTTGTTGTTGTGTCGTGGGGGGGGGGGTGGGGGGGGTGGTTGTTCCTGATCCTCCTGAAGTCCATGATCATCTCCTTTGTCCTGTCCACGCTGAGACTCAGGGTACTACTCTGGCACCATTTCAGCAGATTTTCCACCTCTCCTCTGCATTCATGGCAATGCTATTTTATTTCAGAACAGAAACTTAACAAAGAACATCTGCTGCTTTGGAGGAAGCGGAATAACGACCACGAATATCGTTGAAAGACATTGGGGTTAAGATCTGACCATTGCTGCGAACCATTAGGGTGGTAAATTCATCTGCAGAAACGTTGATAGAAAACAGGTTTTAATCGGATCTGAGCAGTTATGCAATGCGTTCTTTTTTTTATTGCAGTTTTGGGCACATGGCGGAAACGGATCTGGAGCAACAGCTTCTGAGAGTTGCAATGGGCTTTTAGCTGAGGTTCACCACCAGAGCACAGACGAAAACGGAGCAGGTTGGGAACCTCTTCTCGTGATTGACAGGCTGGCTCCTCGGAAGCCAGTGTGCGCGCGTGCGCGAGGCGGACCCGAAGCGAGCGGAGGTCGCGAGAGCGGTAACGGATGGACGAATTGCGGGCGCTGGGCTGAGTGACGTGGAGGCAGGCGGCTGCAGGGGATGTGGAGCTGCTAGCGTTACCGGCCTCACCTCACCGGCCTGCCCGAGTCGGGGCTGCTGCAAGCTGCCCGGCAAAAGTTTGGCGGGGGCGCGATGTTCAAGAGCCCGAGGGACAGCCTGACTCACGCATGGCGGAGCTACCGCGAGTCGGAGGCGCAGCGACCGCCGCAGGTGAGGCTTGGGGTGGCCCGGCATCCATCAACCCCCCCACCCGGGGCACGGCGGCGGGCTGCTCCACGCTGCGCTCTCGAAGGCACGGCCAGCGAGGGAGACCGTGGGGAGGGTGGCAAGAAGGTGATGCGCTGTGGAGGGAGGGTTGCCTCGGGGTGCGGGCGCGGCTTGTTGTGGGACGAGTTAACGTGGCAAGCCCACATACAGACAGGCCAACAGGCACACTGACACACGCAAACAGGGACACTGACGTACAGGCACACGGACACGCACAGGCAGACAGGCACACTCACACAGGCACACTCACAGGCACACTCACACAGGCACAGACTGACACAGGCACAGACTGACACAGGCGGACAGACTGACACAGGCGGACAGACTGACACAGGCGGGCAGGCTGACACAGGCGGGCAGGCTGACACAGGCGGGCAGGCTGGCACAGGCGGGCAGGCTGGCACAGGCGGGCAGGCTGGCACAGGCGGGCAGGCTGGCACAGGCTGGCACAGGCGGGCAGGCTGGCACAGGCGGGCAGGCTGGCACAGGCGGGCAGGCTGGCACAGGCGGGCAGGCTGGCACAGGCGGGCAGGCTGGCACAGGCGGGCAGACTGGCACAGGCGGGCAGACTGGCACAGGCGGGCAGACTGGCACAGGCGGGCAGACTGGCACAGGCGGGCAGACTGGCACAGGCGGGCAGACTGGCACAGGCGGGCAGACTGGCACAGGCGGGCAGACTGGCACAGGCGGGCAGACTGGCACAGGCGGGCAGACTGGCACAGGCGGGCAGACTGGCACAGGCGGGCAGACTGGCACAGGCGGGCAGGCTGGCACAGGCGGGCAGGCTGGCACAGGCGGGCAGGCTGGCACAGGCGGGCAGGCTGGCACAGGCGGGCAGGCTGGCACAGGCGGGCAGGCTGGCACAGGCGGGCAGGCTGGCACAGGCGGGCAGGCTGGCACAGGCGGGCAGGCTGGCACAGGCGGGCAGGCTGGCACAGGCGGGCAGGCTGGCACAGGCGGGCAGGCTGGCACAGGCGGGCAGGCTGGCACAGGCGGGCAGGCTGGCACAGGCGGGCAGGCTGGCACAGGCGGGCAGGCTGGCACAGGCGGGCAGGCTGGCACAGGCGGGCAGGCTGGCACAGGCGGGCAGGCTGGCACAGGCACACTGACACAGGCAGGCAGGCGCTCACATGCGCAGAGGCAACAGGCGCACATGCGCAGAGGCAGATACGCATGCAGGCATGCACACAGGCAGAGCCACACTCACAGAGAGGCAGAGCCACATGCATGCACACAGGCAGACTCTAACACAGGCGCACGCACACCCACCCACACACACGCGCAGGCGCATGCACACACGCAGGCAGGTGCAGGCGCACACACGCAGACGCAGGCGCACACACGCAGACGCAGGCGCACACACGCAGACGCAGGCGCACACACGCAGACGCAGGCGCACACACGCAGACGCAGGCGCACACACGCAGACGCAGGCACACACACAGGCAGGCAGATACACACATGCACGTGCAGATGCACACACTCGCAGGCACACACACACACAATGCCATTGGGGAGGTGCTGGACTTTTATGTGGGCAGATGTGGGAGCTAAAACACGAAAATCTGCAGACACTGCAGCCGAAGTAAAAGCACAATGCTGGAGAAACTTTACAGGTCAAACAGTGTACTTTATAGATCAAAGATAAAGATACATAACTGACATTTTGGACATGACCCTTTCAAGGTATTGAAAAATGTTGCCAGGTATCAGAATGAAAAGGTAAGGGGGTGGTGTGGGGGGATGAGTAAGGTCTCAAAGGCAGGAAGTAATAGGTAGAGAAGGGAGAGAGGGCACAGCAGCAAGTGGGGGAGGAGGGATGGCTCTGAATAGAGGGAAGGGGATGGAGATCTGAGGGAAAGAAGACAGGGAAAGGAGAGCAGGTTAGCAGAAACTGAAAAAATCAACGTTAACACCATCCAGCTGGAGAGTGCCCAGACGAAAATCAAGTGTTGTTCTTCCAATATATAGGTGATCTTGTTGGGGTAGTACATGAGGCCACGGACAGACATGTGAGTTTGGGAGTGAGACACAGAACTGAAGTGGTTAGCCACTGGTAGGTCCCTGTGACTGGCACAGACAGAGCGAAGGTGGTCAATGAAGTGAATGCCCAGCCTCTCTGATGTAGAGAAGGCCACAAAGGGAGCACCGGATGCAGTGAATCACTCATGCGGATACATATGTGGCGTTGCTTCACTTTACAGGCCTGTTTGGGGCCCAGACTGTGGTGAGGGAGGATGTGTGGGCACAAGTGTGGCACAGGGGAAGGTGCCGGAGGGGGGAGGGTGATTGGTGGGAACCATGCTTTGGCACAAAAGTAACATGGGAGTTGACTCATTGGCATTGTGGCATGGTGATCAAGAATGGGGACAGGAATAGTGGTTATTAATACAGTATACTAAGGTTTGGCATGGAGTGGCAAGACCAATGGCTTTGATGAAGGGAATGGAATACTGAGAGAGTGTGGTACTTTGGCATGGATAGCTGACACAGTGGCACACTTTGAATTGGAAAGGTTGGGTACTATTAGTTTGATTTGATGCAGGAAGAATGGCATTTGATTGTACTCTGTGATGTGCTTTGGATGATCAAATGGTGTAAAGTGCCAAATTTTGATGTGGAGTGTCATTTGCTTTGGCACTTTGTGACAGCACATTTGGGAATGTAAAAGGGTGACATTTGCTAGCATTGACAAAGTTTGGCACAGAATGTAACAAGAAAGATCAATTCCAGACATGCACTTAAACTAGGGTGACAGAATTGAATTACTGAATGGACATGGCACTGTTAGGGGTGTGATCTGTGAGATGAAGTTAGACTAGAATCTACTTTCCTTTTTGGACTGGTTAAATGTCGTTAGAAGTAAAGGTTTCCCTGTGCTCGTGTTGTTTGCTGCACTTCCATTTATTACAAACCTGATGTTCATTTTACTTAGAAGGGCCAGAGAGGTCTATATACTTCAAATTTCTTTATTATTGGGAGGTAACAAGAACAAGGAATGTTGGAAGAAGTGGTTTAGAAGATGGCACAGTTGAGAGCAGGAGAGAAAAGAAGGAGCAAAAGAAGGCAATCAAAAAATACACAGCAGAGGGAATTGAGTGGAAAGCGCAGATATGGGAATTAAAAAGAGATGGTAATTAACATGGGCAAGGAGAATGTGAGAAGTTGAAGGGTAAAGATGCTGTAACTATCAGAGTATTGTGATTAATCTGCAGGAAAAGTGACCTGTTTGACAGCTTTGTACTACAACACTGACTTTTCCCCTCCGAACTCATTCTTGACTGATGAGTTCTGCTATCTGCTTCATCTATAAAGAATGGTTGGCTCGTGGGCAGGTTTGAATATTTAAGCACAGTTCTCCATCACCATTATCTTCACCCTATCTCTCATTATGAGTATCAGCAAAACCTGTTGGCCAGTGCCTGTGTATCAGGTGTTCTGAATTGAAGCTAAACTTTGTGCCTGAATATGTACACCACACGCAGATTTTGTAACTGGTTGTCCAAACTCTTTACACGTGTTTAAATTGTAGCTATGTGACATCATGGCAGAAATCCATTGTCACACTTTTTCATTACACCTGGACGCTTCTTTCCTTCAATAGATTTTCTTCCAATACCTTTCTTCGCATTACTGTATTACCATTGTAAAATTTCTGCACATCTATTTCATTTTTCTATTTTTTGTTTATAACAATCGAGGTTCCTCCCTTATGCTTTCCTCATTTTCTCTTGACACAAAGAGGCTAGAGTAACTCAGCAGGTCATACAGCAAATGTAGGAAGAAAATCAACATTTCAGGCCTGAGCCTTTTGTCAGAAATCCGGATAAAAACAGGTAGATGCCTCAATAAAATGTAGGGAGAGGAGGGAGGAAGGAGAGGAGCACAGACTAACAGTTAAGAGGTAATAGGTGGAAGAGAAAGCTGAGAAGTGATGGGGAGAGGGCTAAGAAAGGCAACTCTCTGATAGGAGAAGGGGTGGAGAGCTGGAGGAAAGAAGAGGGGTTGGGAAAGCGAGAAACAGGAGAGGGAGATGAAGGCAATTGATGAAGTCGATTGATGCTGCCTGGTTGGAGATAAAGTGTTTTTCCTCTAATTTGCAAGAGACTTCGATTTGGCAATGTATGAGGCTAGTGTGGCAATGGACTGTGTGGAACTAAAATGGTTGGCCACTGGAAGGTCCTTGCTGTGCAGCAAACAGAGCAAAGGCAGCTCAACAAAGCAGTTTCCCCGATGAAGAGGAGGCTGAACCCTGAATACCAGTGAGGGAGGAAGTGTAAGTGCATGTCAGATTTATTGTCAGAGTACATACATGACATCTCATACCACCCTGAGATTCTTTTTCTGCAGGCGAGGCAAGATTACCACTTCCTGGTAGTGCAAAAAAAAACTACACAGCGTATACATGCAAACAAATAAAGAACTGTAAACAGATAATGAATGTAAACAAACATTATGCAATATAGAGAGAAAAAAATCAATTAAGAGCAAGAGTCCTTAAATGAGTCTCTGGTTGAGTTTGTCGTCGAGGAGTCTTTTTTTTAAACTTTATTTAAGATTTTATAACATGAATAACATATAGGATTACATTAAAAAAAAATTAAGAATAAAATAATAAAATTACAATACAGTATCAGTAATCTAAATAAACTATACCCTCCCCAATAATTATTACACATTAATAACCCAACTCAAATTAGTCCAAGCCCCTCTTTCCCCCCAAAATAAAGAGTGAAGAATTAATAAAGTTAATAATATATGTGAGAAAAAAACCCACTTACAAAAAAAAACAAAAACGTAACCGATTAAAATACTAACAAAAAGAAAAGTAATTAATACTAAGATATCAGAATTAAAAAACATATTTAAATCAAACTTAAATGCATATATTTAACAAACGGAGTTAAGTTGAAACATATATTTAACTCAAACTTAATATAAAAAATTAGTAAAGTTAGTAACATTATCTATCAAAAATTCTTAAACAATAATCAATTCTTAAAAAAAATTGTAGCATGAAAAAAAGATGAAAAAAAAACTTTCTCTATAGAGATAAACCTTCACCAAATATCAACTAACTTCACATCTATCATTATATTAGTCACATAAACCACCATCTTAAAACAAAATTCAAACCTCATTAAGCATTGTACAATTCAATTTTAGTACTCTTCCACCATTTTTCCCTTTTACTCTTGAATAGTTATCCAATAAAAGCTCCAATACCACATTTAAATATCCCCAATCATTACGTTAAAATTCAGATATCCAAATAATAAAAACACATCTACAACGAAATCTATATCTTCAACAAATGGAACATAAACCACAAAAAATTCAAGCCTCATTAAGAATTGTACAATTCAATTTATAACTTTCACCATTATTCCCTTCGTTCTATAACTAAAATAGCAAAATAATATACACCAGAATTACCACTCCTTTCACCTTAAAGTTAAAGAAAAAATATTTAAAAAAACTTATTTAAATTTCAGATATTCCTCATCTACTGAATAAACTTAACAAAAAAAACCACATCAATTTTTAGTTTTTTAAACAATCAAATACTTTCTTATGCTTTTTTTTATATTTAAACAAAAAAAAACCCCTTCACTCTTTAAGCTAATAATACAAAAAAAGGAAAAAAAAAACGGGTAGGAGGTTAAAAATACCCCCACCCGTCTAAACCGCGCAATGCGGTAACTCCCAAAAAAAAATGGGTGTGAGATAACTCACACGTAGCAGATGACTTTCAGGAAATAGTGCCTATCCAGTTCTCTCCCCCAACTCTCACTTCATCTTAAACTAGCATCATCATTATTTAATATCCCTTTTTTTAAAAAAAACATTAGAAAAAAAAAAGGACAACTCTTCTTTTAATCAGCTCCAACTGCCGAGTCACCATTACAACTATCCCTTCTTGGAGCACGGCTCTTTTCTTCCATCTCTTGTCTCCTTAGAGATTGCGGTGGACTATGTCTCTGTTGAAACTGAGTAATTGGCAGCTCTTGAGCAAATGCTATAGCTTCCTTTGGAGAATCAAAGAACTTTGGTTGGTAACCATCTTGAAAAACCTTCAAAACAGCTGGATATCTAAAGGTTGCCTTGTAACCTTTCTTCCACAACAACTCTTTAGCAGGATTGAATTCCCGTCGTTGGAACATAACTTCTTGACTCAAATCTGCATAGAAGAAAACTCGATTATTTTGAATCATCAAGGGTGATTTTTTCTGTTGTGCATTTCGTAAAATTATTTCTCTGTCGTAATAATTCAAGCAACGAACCAAAACAGGTCTTGGACTTTGACCTGAAATAGGTCTTCTACGCAAGGCTCTGTGAGCACGTTCCAGTATTATACCTTCCGGGAAATGTTCTTGACCCAGCACCTGCGGAATCCATTCAGAAAAAAATTTTCTTGGGTCTGGTCCCTCCATACCTTCCGGCAAACCAATAATCTTTATATTGTTCCGTCTGGATTGTTTTTCCAAATAATCAATCTTTTTCACTTCGACCATTTTGGTCACATCAAAAACTTGATCCCGTATTTCGTCTATATCTTCTTCACACGAATTAAATTTATCTCTCACTTCAAGCTTAAAAGCTCCAAACTCAGCCATCTGTTGAGAATGTATTTTCACCAGAGTATTAAACCTAGTACCAAGTTCAGTCATAATCTTGGATAATCCCTGCATTGTATAAGATAATTTAGATTCAAAATTCACAAAAATCTTTTCAATTGGAAGAGATTTTGGCTCAACAGATTCCTGCTTCTTCTGCATAACCAAAGGATCTTCTGTTCCTTCCTTCATTCTGGTTGCCTTCCTTGTTGTATGACTGCGTGTGGAAACCCCAGCCACAGCCTCTCCAGCAATAACTGGAGGACGCTGGCCGGGGTTTTCCCCAGTCCATAATGTATTAAGTTCTCCCAGTACATCAAGTTGTATAGGTTCTTTTATCTCAAGAGATGCAGTTTGCAGCGCCACCTCTACAGTTGACAAATGCCTTTGAGTAACTCTTTGTTCTAAAGGCTGTTTGGCACCCTCTTTAGGGGGCTCTACCGATGTAACATAGAGCTCTACATCCGAACACGGTACCTCTCTCCTGGGATCCATTTCACGCTGAGTCCCGGTGTCTTTCCTGTAGGTAGGCTCCAAAACTTGAACTTTTGGAAAATGTAGTTTTTTGATGATCTGTTGTCGTTTTTTTTTTGCTCTTTTCCACCAATTGTACCATCATAAGTTAAATTAACAGCACTGAAATTATCTAAACTTTTAAAGAATTTTAACGGGCATTTATAGACAAAACAATAAGATAGAGTCAGGAGAGGACTGGAAGGCACGTCTGATCCTTACGCCATCTTGCCACGCCCCCCCCCCCCGTTGTCGAGGAGTCTGATAGTTGAGGGTTAGCAGCTGTTCCTGAACCGAGTGGTGTGAATCTTGTGGCACCTATACTTCTTTCCTGATGGCAGCAGCGAGAACAGAGCATGTGCTGGGTGATGTGCATCCTTGGTGATTGCTGCTGCCCTCCAACAGCAGCATTCCCTGTATATGATCTCGATGGGAGGGTTTTGTCTGTGATGTCCTGGGCTGTGTCCACTTCCTTTTGCAGGGCTTTATTCATAGGAGTATTGGTGTCTCCTTACCAGACTGTGATCCAACCGGTCAGTGCACTTTCTACCATACATCTTTAGAAATTTGCCAAGGTTTCTGGTGTCATACCAAACCTTCGCAAACTCCTGAAGAAGTGGAGGGCTTTTGTGTGTTCGGTCCAGGAAAGATCCTCCAAATTAGTGACTCCCAAGAACTTAAATTTGCTCACCCTCTCTACCTCTGATTCTCCAATGATCACTGGATTGTGTACCTCTGGCTTTTCCTTCCTGAAGTCAGCAATCATCTCCTGAGTTTTGGTGACATCTCCATCCTGTATGTTAACTCATCACCTTTCTTTATACAACCCACTATTGTCAGCATATTTGTTGATGGTTGTCATACTGAGCCACACAGTTGTAGGTGTAAAGTGAGTAGAGCGGGGGGCTAAGACGCAGCCCTGTGGTGCTCCAGTACTGATAGAGATTGTGGAGGAGATGTTCTTGCACTTTGTGTGTTCAGAGGGGTAGGTACCAAGGGTGTGATTGGTGGGAATGGATGAGGAAGTCACTGACATGCTTGCTATAGTAGCAGAAATTAGGTATAAATTTGGCAAGTGCATTTGGAGGGTTCAATCTGTCCTTTTGGATGGCAAGGTGGGTCAAATGCCCTTCTCCATTCTGATAATGTCTATAGTTGTAACATTAATCTTATTTTAGGCAGCTGTTCCATGAATATTCATTGTGTTTCTGAATTTGAAATTTATCTTAATGGTGACAAATACAGCTTATTGTAACATCTACAGTATTATTTAGAAGGTTATTTAAAATTGGACATTTATTTTTCCTGGTAAAATTTTCACAAGTTATTGTAATCATGTTTCCGCTTTCCATATGATATGTTTAAACCTCTGACATTCCCAGAGGAAATCCAGTTCAAAACATTTCTCTGAATATATAGCAATAGAAAGTTTTATCAAAATTCCTTTGGTTGATGTTGTCCAACTGTTTTAGTCCATTTTTTTAATGATACAATATGGTAGAAGCCCATTCCAGCTATTGAAATGTGTGCCAAACAATTTACTCAATTAACCTGCCAATTGCACATTTGGACAGTGGAATGAAACCGGAGCACTCAGGAAAATGAACACAGGTCACAGATCAGGCTGGGATTGTACGGTTAACATAGTAGTTAACGCAATGCTGTTACAGCACCAGCAATCGAGGCCAGGGTTTGAATCCCGAGCTGTCTGTAAGGAGTTTGAACATTCTCCCTGTGTCTACATGGGTTTCCTCTGGGTGCTCTGGTTTCCTCCCACCCTTCAAAATGTTGTGGGGATGTAGATTAATTGGGTGGCACGGGCTTTTGGGCTGAAAGGGCCTGTTACAGTGCTGTATGTCTAAATCTAAAACATACAAACCATTAAGCATAGTGTCAGATTCAAAGCTGGGCCACTGTAATAGCTGGCTAACCGTGTCATCCAAAGACATTGATTCTCAAGGGAATTCATTTAGAAGAATTTAATTTAACATGCAGATAATCTCTACAGTTTGAAAACTATTCATTCAAGGTTCATATTGGACTAGAATCAAAATGTGAAGTGCTTAAAAATTGTATCTTGCAGCTGACAATGTAATGACTTGTCGATGTAAAACTTCCATCCATTAAATCTGTTTTTTTTTATGTACTATTCTTGAAGAATGGGCCTCACTGTGCTAAAGTGAGCCTTCTGTAAAAGCTAAACACTTGTTTCAATTGGTTCATTCGCAAAATCAGAATTTATTATCTATCTCTTAATACACTTGAGATAGTAGTTAGCTGCCATCTTGAACCTCTGTAATCTGTTGGGGAGGGTGATCTCTAATCAGGGCTTTATTTGAATTGAAAAGTAAGAATTTTATTGCAAAAATAAAATTTATTCACAGTAAATCTAAGTGAACTGTGCAGAATCTTTTCTCATCCTTTTCATATTCATACAGTATATACACCCCATTAATGTACATTATTGTATTAAAGCTTATTTGCCACGTAGCACATTGCCACTTGTTGTTACTGCCTTACTCTGTTAAGAGTAGCATCCCCTCTGTTCTCAGCCCCTCAATGTTTGGTAGTGAAATAGAGCCCAGACAGAATGGCTCCTGCTCTCCTTTAAAACTTCTCAAATCAATTTGATGAAAAAGCTAACTTTGAGTACTGTGGGTTTTAAAAAAAAATTAATGGAAGATATTTAAAGAAACAGCACAGAGAATTTTGCAAACCACTGCTTATTATACCTTTCAATTTATTGTGTTGGAAATGGTTCATCCCGTACAATTACTATTCTGGGCTTTCAATCTACTTCCATCTCCAAACAGTCTTTATCAATCTTTTTAGATTGATATTCTCATCTGTAATATTTCATTTTCAAGAGGGGATTGGGTTTAATTTATTGGTTTGTATAATACTTGTTTCTTCTGGAAAAAAATTGTCTTTCTTTCCAATGCTCTAATAAACATGCCTGATAGCTTTACATAGAATTGATAACACACCTCTCCGTCCAATTACAAGCAAATTCAAGAAGTGGCTGATTTTTAAAAAACTATATGTCTGGGAATAAATATTGGATCTGAAGAGAAGTTGAACTTTGGAAATTCTACAGAAAGAAGGGAGTATTGAACCTTTGAAAGCAGTAAATTCAGATTTTGATAATTTCAGGGGTTGGAATCTGGTCTGTTGAGTTCTTTCGCACATTGAGACAAAATTTCTCATCTGCACATTTTATGTACTGATAGTCACCCCATTTTGGTTCCTATTAAAAATGATTGAAATATGGGAGATGTTGTGCATTGATAACCAAATGACAGGATCATGGGAATCAGTCAATTATTACAGTACAGGAAACAGCCAGCATCCAGGGAGATATCTCTTGAACCCTGCTTCTCCCCTTCCATTGCAGATTAATGACCCTTAAATGCTAATCAAATTCTAGATTGAAATCTCAAATTGATTTGATCACCCAGATATACTATCTTACCACACTACCTTTCTGGGGCTCAACCTCCAGTGGTGACATCCAAAGTGTAGCACACACGCACTCAACGTATAAAAGAGCGTGGGGGAAAATGCACACAATTTAATAAGACATACACACACAATTTATAAAAGAGCATGGGAAAATTGACTGCAGTGCGCTTCAGACTGTTCACACTGAGGACAAACTCACTGACCAGCTCCCTCACAATCTGGTAAACTTAGTGTCAAATCTTTGTGCTTTGTGATTGTTCTCACAATCTGGCAGACCTAGTGTCAAATCTAAGTCCTTAAATGTATAGGCATCCTTCTCGTATAATAGGCAGTCTTTAACGGTGCCCGTTATATGTTTGGAGACTTCCTTCTCGGTCCTTATCAAGAGGAGCTCCTGCACCTCCTGGTCTCCCCAGTTAACCACCATTATCTTTTTTTGATTAATGATATATCAGAAAAATCCAACACTATCTGCCTGCACAACACGCCCTCTTCCCCCCCCCCACCCCACCCCACCTCCCGGCCCAGTAGGTCGCATGAACATCATCAGCACGTCACTAATGGGACCCGGCATACCGGGTCACCCGTTCATACTGGAGCCAATTCAAAATGTATTGGTTCTGATTCATCCTCCCTAGGCGATTAAATACTGGGTTGATTTGGACCTCCCATACCGGTTTGGGAGCGTTCATACTAGTAGGTGAACTGCTAAATTGCCAGTTAATTCCTGCTTTCAAGTGCCAGTGCGAATAGGGCCAGAGCCAATCTGTTTCGAATTGGCTCCAGTGCGAACGGGCAACCTGGTTTGCCAGGTCCCATTAGTGATGTGCTGATGACGTTCATTGTGTGCTTGCAACCTCCTGACAGGGCAGGTAGTCAGTTTGGAAAGGTGGTGAAGGTAGGTAAGTGGTTCTGGCATGGCAGGAATGGGAATTAGTAGTAATATTAAGATAATGGTGGCAAATTGGGGGGAATCAAGAGTTGCGGGAGCTCCTCTCAATCAGGGCTGATGAGGAGATTGCAATGGCAGGAATGACTTATGAGGAAAGATTGCGCAAATTGGGATTGTACTCGCTGGAGTTTAGAAGATTGAGAGGGGATCTCATAGAGACCTATAAAATTCTGGCAGGACTGGACAGAATGGATGCAGATGGGATGTTTCCAATGATGGGAAAATCCAGAACCCGGGGCCATGGTTGGAGGATAATAGGCAAACCATTTAAGACCGAGATGAGGAGGAATTTCTTTACCCAGAGGGTGGTGAATCTGTGGAATTCATTGCCACAGAGGGCAGTAGAGGCAGGTTCATTAAATATATCTAAGAGGGAATTAGATCTATTTCTTCAGTATAAGGGTATTAAAGGTTACGGAGAGAAGGCGGGGACGGGGTACTGAACTTTAAGATCAGCCATGATCTCGTTGAATGGCGGAGCAGGCTCGAAGGGTCGAATGACCTACTCCTGCTCCTATCTTCTATGTTTCTAAAACATGTAACGGGCATCATGAAAGACGGCCTGTTATATGAGAGGGTCGCCTGTAGATTCAGTGAGCTCGGGCTTGCCTGGATTAAGGCCCAGGTGATCAACAAGCTCAAGGACCTTTGTAGGAAGTTTCATGAGGTTGTTGATCACAACAGTAAGAGTAGGAGGGGCTGGCTGGACTGGCCTTATTTTGACCTTGCCTACCAGATCTGGGGTGTCATCCGGTCAGCAAACCATGTGTCACTGATGTCGAACTTGGACAACCTGGTGCCCAGCAAGTGGACTCCCGTCGAGTCACTGGTGGTGTCCACTAGCACAGAGCAGGGACGTCAGTGCCACCAAGGAGACCAATGCCCCCAGTCCCTCATCTGCTGAGCCACAGCCTCACCAGCAGCAAGGTAAAAACTGCTTTGTGCGTCAGTCCGATTTTTTTTCTAATGTGTTTTGTGAGTGCTTGTCCATGAAGTGCCATCTTGCTAAAATCCCATGGCTCTCCATAATCCGAGGGGGGGAGGAGGAAGCTGAACCGGGCACAGGAGGTCACCAGCGAGATCAGGGGGTTGCTCCTCGAGATTGATGGAGACAACTTGGAGCACGATTGCCTGTGTTAGGAGAGGCAAGCAGAGCGGGAGGAGAGGTTTCTGTGTGCACAGCAGGAGGCAGAGAGGCAGGTACGTGAAGCTGACTGCCATGAGCAGGAGTGAAATATGAACACCTTCAGCAGGATGATCTCTATCTGCAGCAGGAAATGCAAACACACTCGAGCCTTGTGCGAGACTTCATTTGTGTCCTGGGCTCACCTGCATGATTCTGCCCTCAAACCTCCTCCTAGCCCAATGGACCTCAGACTTTGACAGCATTACCACGCTCCTTCCCCCTCTCCCTCCTTCACCCCCACCCTCACCTTCATCCTTTCTGGCAAGTAGGGAGGAAAGCCGGACTCACTCAGAGGAGGGCTACGAATCATTTGATCCTCCTCCTTCCTGCAGTTGTTTGAAGGTGATCATTAGTTGACCACATTGTTTTGTACCTTGAAAGTTTTTTTTTATTGATGTCTTGGTCAGGTTTACAGTTGCACATAGTAATTTACAGTTTAAATTTTAACTTAAAATTTGATGCCACCCATTTTTAATGCCAATGGCTCTACCTCTTTTATCCCGGACAATAATCCTTACCGGTAGTTGTGGACAACAACAGCTTGAAAAACAATGAGGTGTCACCCTTTCTGATTATAGTCGGTTGCTGCGTTGTCATGTTGGGCACTGATGGAATTATGAATGGCATCAGCACACATTGGATACCTCCTTTCTGCAAATTTGTCAATTGTCTCCTGAAGGCAGGCTCCACCTAGCAGGTCAACAAAACGATTCAGAAGGGTCGCCCACAACACCACAGTAACTTGGCACACCACTCTACACACAGTGGAGGCACCTACACCAAAAATACAACTGATGGATCGATATTCACATGGGGTAGCATACCACCACAAAGCAATGATGAGTCTGAGCTGTGGTTCTACAGGTTTTTCGGCAGTTTGTTCTCCTGCACTTCAGTTCTGGCTTGAGGAGCTCACATACAAAGTTGAAAGTGCTCTGAGACATTCGAAAATGATTCCACCCTTGTTCTTCATCAAAATAGCTGTGCAAAATGCCTCAAAATAACCAGACGTCTTTGTCTCCGGCTTGTCAGCTCAGCTTGTGTTTCCTCCTCAAAAAGCTCCCTGCTTCTCCTCAAATTCTCAGTGAACTTTTCTCTGTTAGCATGTAAATTGTCTTCATGAGGCTCAGACAGTGTTTGCATCATATCCTTGATAATGATGCATAGAAGATTTGCTTGTTTGTTAAGAGGGCCACAAATTTATAAGGCAATCATATGATCCACAGAGTCGCCTGCCATTACTGAGAATGGAGCGATACCACTGCCCTGTGCATACGTAATATGTCACAGCGGACATCACTTCTGGAGGTTGGGGGAGCTCCGTGGTACCGGGGAGGTAATGTGAAAGGGTACACTGAATCAGCTTTTCTTGGTTCAGTGTGAACGATCCTACCGGGATTTTAAAATGGGTTGTTCACACACCTACTTAAGGCGTTTCCAATGTGAAAAGGCCTATATAAATCTCTGCATCCTCTATAGTGCTCTCATTTCCTTCCTGACCAAAACTGTACAGATCGTATGGCCTAACTAATGTTGTACGGGTATACCCCGTTTTACGAAACCTTTTGTAAGCTGAAATGGCTCAAAGTGAATACCCATTCATTACTATTAGATGCTATTTTCATAAAAGTGAAAACCCATTCAAATCTTTGCTAAAAAGCAAACATGGTTTTTATCATAAAAGTGAATTTTCGTAATTCGAGTACAGGTATTCGTAAAGTGGGGTATACCTGTATATAGTCAACCTCCTTGCTCTGCCGTGGTCAGTAAAAGAAAGTATTCTTCGTGTTTACTATGACGCTCTCTGCCTGTTTAGCTACTTCCAAATTCATGGACCTGCATTTCAGGATCCTTCTGTTCTAGAATTTTTAGTATCCTGCCATTTGTTACAGTTTCCAGCCTGTTTTTTTTCTCTAAAGATACATTTCCTTACAATTAAATTAATTTATTTTGCCACTTTTACGTTCACTTAACTAGCCCAGTGATAAATTCCTGCAAACCAAAAGCTTTCTTCAGCAGTATGAGCCACACTGCCACTTTTACTACCTTAATCAAACATCTCATACACATTACATTAAATCTAAATTATTTGAATTTAGTCTTGTAGTACGGTAACAAGCCCTTTTGGCTCACGAGCCGGTGCTGCCCAATTACACCCAGTTGACCTACAACCCCTGGTAAGTTTTTAAAGGTGGGAGGAAACCCATGCAGGCACAGGGAGAATGTACAAACTCCTTACAGTCACTTTGTTTAAGAGTTCTGTTCCTGAGAACTTTGTAAGCTAATTTTTATGAAAGTCAGAAATGTCCATTTTTATAATAATCGTATTATTTTGCATACACTTGGTACAATTTTTCATTTCTTTGAATATTCATTTCAACACCACCTATAATTAAATTAATGGAATATATACTGTTTTCAGTCATTAATGCAACAAAAGCATTTTATTATTGTTGAAACTGCTTTCAAAATGTATGGAAAATGTGGGTAAAGTCAGATTTCTGTAAGTTGGGTCATCCATAAGCTGGGAACTCTTGTAATGAAACAGATACACAATCCTTTATCCGGACATCTAAAATCTGGAAAGTGGGGAGAGAGATGGCAGCGCGAGTCGGGCGGGGAAGGGGGGAGAGACTCACCGCACAAGTCGGGCGGGCAAAGGAGAGAGACTGGCAGTGTGAGTCAGGCAGGCGAGGGGAAGGGACCGGCAGCGCGAGTCAGGCAGGCGATGGGGGGGGGGGGGGGTGGGAGACCGGCAGCACAAGTAGGGTGGGTGAGGGGGGAGATCAGCAGCGCGAGTCGGGCGGGTGAGGGGGGTGGAGACCGAGAGCGCAAGTTAGGCGGTGGGGGGGGGGGGGTGGGGGGGAGATGGCAGCGTGATTGGAAGGGTGGGTTTAAATCTGGCTTTCCGAAATCCGGAAAAATCTGAAATTCAGAACACACTGTCCCCCAAGGGTTCTGGATAATGGAATGTGTACCTGTACTGCGGAAATTTCTTTTGCATTGCCACCTCAAGTCACTAAATTTCTTGTTGAAACTTCGGATTCTGCCATTGAGCTAAAAATGGATCCTCCATGCCATTTACCCTTGAAATTCATGGTATTTTGCTTTCTTGATCAATCTATACTACATCAAATGCTCTCCATCCTTGTTAGTACCTCAAAAAATCAAATTAATTAGACACAGCCTTCCTTTAAACCCCTGCTAACTGGTTTTAAATACCTTGTCTCTCTTAATGCTGACTTATGCCTCTTTTTTTCCCAACAATTTGACATCTTGATGTCAGACTAATGTGTCAGAGGTTATATACTCCTACCTGTTCCCTTAAACTAAAGGCTCTTTCAAGTGGACCCTCTGCCTTGAAGGTGGCGGCAGGAGCCCTAAAAGGCTGCTTGTAGTGTTGCCTGGTCCACCTGAAAGAGCCTGTTCAACCAGATGCGCCTCAGAGCACCCTTCAGAGCTGATCGACTGGAGGTGTAGTTCAGCCTGCCGACGTGACGTCAATTAAAGTGCGTCGAAACAGAAGAACACAGGATTATGGTAGACCCCGGAGCAGGCAAGGGAAATACTTATGATGTTATCACCCTGTGTCAGTGTTCAGCCTGAGATACACCGAATCCTTGGGAAGGCCATTAATGCTTTCAAAATTCGCGCTAATGCGTCTCATCCTGATGACATCATTAGGCTGCCCCGAAGCAGCTGCTTTTAGCCTGGCTGCATTCAGGTGCATCGGGGGAGCTCGGCTCTCTGCTGATTATCCATCCCAGTGGAGGGTTGGTGTTGGCGCCTCGGAGGCGCTTTCAGAGCATTCAGGTGAGTACCTCCTTAGCCGCATGGGGGGAGAATATACAGCTTTACAATGGGGTGTTCAGGCCACCTGAAAGGGCCTAATGATGCAAATGTACATTCTTCCAATAAAAGCCTGTGACCAAAGAGCATTGAAAGTCAACACCTGTGCTATGATAGAGGGAAATAAGGATATAAGGAAGCAAGACTGTTAATGCTTTGGTTCTTTCCTATGGAACGTAGGACACTGGGTGGTTTACTTGAGGTATGTAACATAATGAGGATCTACAAACTGTAAATAGTATTGGTCTGTTTTGCATGAATTGTAGAACCTATGCTCTTTCTTCTTTTAAGGGCCTGGGAAACATTTTACCCAGTGCCTTTGTTTTTGCACTCATTCTTGCAAAATGTTTATCCTTAACATCATTGACTCAATATCTTTGGTGAGGTGCTCATTGGTAAGAAGATTGTTCGACAGCTTTTGGATAATGGTATTGTAACAATTTTGTAACAGCTTGCTTGATTGGAGGTGCAGCTCTTCAGTACTGCAGGTGGGACATCAATTTGCTCTCATCTTAATAGCTCATGGAGTAAGCTAAATTGACTGAAAACTCGCTTCTGTGATAATGAGAGTCTTAGGAGAAAGCTGACTCATGCACTGAACATTTGTGGATGAGGATGGGTGCAAGTGCTTCAGTCTTGATTTTGAATTTTGTGTTAGGAAGCTGACAACCTCCTGTCCTCATTAGCTGTTTAATTATCAATATTTTAACTTAACCAAGGCAGAACTGTAGACCTTTGATATGATAATATTGTGGGATTTTGCTTTGTACCTCTGAGGGCATAATTCAGTTTTTTTTAGACAATCCTTAAATGCAATTTGGAGTATGGAAAAGCTAACTGTGTGAATTTAAACACTACTGCATTGTTAAGTTTGAACACTGATATCAACAATCATTTAAATTTTTGCCTGTGTGTATTGAACTGATTAACAATTTGTTGCATTGTAGCTTGCCATTGATGTATTCATTTGACAAAACCTGGAGTTTAATGAATAATTCTTTGGCCTGCACTGACAATGTCTAAGTTGATAAATCTGTTGTGCAAGCATGACTGCAAGTCCGAGAAATTAAATGCATTGACATCTGCTTGAGGCAAGAAAGCCTCTACTGTATGTATACATTATAGATTAGTTATTCCAAGGCTGTAATTCTAACTGCATGATTCAGGTTACGGATCCCGTATTGTTTACTTGTTTTTGAAGCATTTCATAAAATTAAACTCAGAATCAGAATTTATGGTCATGAACATGGAATAAAATTTGTTGTTGCAGCATTACAGTGCAAACATTGCTATAAAAACAAAATTTAAAAATAAATAAATTAGTGCAAAAGTGAGATAGTGTCCGTGGTTCAAAATAAATAATATATTGCACACGGTTCAGAATATTTTAGCATAAATCCTGTTGAAGTTGTTTGTGGATAAACATCTTTAAATAGCTGACGTATTCTGTTTGAAACACGATCAGCTTGCACTAAAACCTGTGGAAGGTTGCTGTGCTTTCTGCACTGAGCAGGAAACCCTCTCAAGTTCTGGACACATAATGCAATAAACATCCTTGTGTATTAGAGCAAAGTGATGCTCACTGATTTTTCACCTTTTTTCCAAAATTATTTACAAAAGGGAAATCATTCAATGTTTGTTCCCAACCCTTAATTTCATATACATACATTCTTGTCACTGCATTGTTGCATTTGATTCTATTTGCA